>NC_056559.1:28230252-28361808 GCF_013358625.1 Macadamia integrifolia
TTTAATAATTGGTCAATCTCAAACAATTGAGTATCATATCTTTATTTATGCACATGGCATAAATAGGTGAGAGATTTATTAATTAGGCAAAGTTTTTTGAAAAGAACTCAAATGTTTTTTAATATAATCCCCTATCCAATTATAATAACCATGTGAAACAAAAAAACATAAAAGGCAAACTAAGGGCCCGTTTGATAACGTTTCAAGAAATGTATTTCTGTATCCAGAAACGGCAGAAACGGAACAAAAAGCATGTGATAAAACTGTTTCGTTTCATTTGTTTTCAGGAATTGAAATTAAAATTTCTACCTATTTATGGTTCAAGAAACAACCCAAGCGAAACAATTTTTCTGGAAACAACTCGTGGCCATTCTTTCGTTAGTTACTATCGACTTTCAGAAACATGACTTATTAAACACCTTCAATTCCGTTTCTATTTCTAGAAACGGAAATTTATGTTTCTACCATTTCTTGAAACAGAAACGGCAGAAACGGTAGAAACATTATCAAACGGGCCCTAAGTAGATCAGAGGGACTTTTATGGATTTTTTATTTGCAATTGGGGCAAGTTGGATGAGTTTGGACTGGAACTTTTGTCAAATTAGGGAAGTAAGCCAGGCCCAGACCATAACGAAGCTAACTAAAATGAGAGATGGTTTGGCTTAATGGGAGCTAACACAACTAGATTTGTCCATAAAACCTCACTCTTGACCCAAACTCATACTTAGTTATTATATTTGTTGGAAAGGGTTCTGATGATCTCCACAGTAGGAAGGAATCTTTAAGTACGTCTTAAACATTTACCATGTGGCATAGATCCTATTCTATGCTATTATTTGGGGGGAGGGGAGTGTGAACCTGGTAGCAATGGGCTTCCACGCACCACAAGCTACCTGTTGTCCCCATGTTTCTTGATGCCGTAATTCGGAATATATGTGTAATAGGCATTCTTATCGTAAAACTTTATTTATCAAAAGAAAAATCTCTTATAAATAATAAATAAGATAAGGATTTGGAAGAACTCAATCCTATAAATTGGCTTACAAAGTAAGGGAGCTTAAGACCGTATCAATTCACATCAATTTTATTTTGAAAGATGTGAGATCAGCCCCCATATGACTGATATGAGATATTCCATGGCAGCCCACTTTGGATCAAGTAGTCATTTCCAAGCAATTCCCACTCTACTCCAGGGTTTTTGCCTGGCAACAAGTAGTCATTTTCTAGCAGTTCTCACTATGGCACCAAGTCACCCTTTCACGCGTGGCTTTCACTGAGGATCAGGTGCTCGGCTAATATTGATACAAACTCAGAAGAACTCAACCTTATAAATTGGCTTACAAGGTGAGGGAATTCAAAGTTATATCAACCCATAGACTGATATGGATCGTAACATAATAACTCCAGGATTAAGAAAGGAAACAATTATTGAACTTTATTAACTGTTAGATTTATTCTGCCATACAACATCGACACACCAACATAAATCAAAGACAGTTTTTAACACCGCAGCCATATATCCCTCTTTCAGTTTCAAACAACTTCCATGTTAACAGGCCCATCTTGGGATTTCTCACTGGGCTTCGGCCCACCATGCACTGTCTAATCAGTCCCCTTCATTATTGGAAATTTGATCACATTAAGCATTCTGGCCTGGTCTTCATCTTCCATGTCATCCTTTCCCCCTTCTTCTATCACTGCTTCTTCTCCCATACCATCTTCTTCCATTGCATCCAAATTCACCATATTCTCCCCGGAACTCTTCCCCGCCGCCATGTCCTCCACATCTCCGTTGTAGATCGCCGCCGACGAAGTTAGTGCGTGAAGAACCAACATTAACCCCTTCTTGTTTATGTTCCATAGCTTCACACCTTGTACTGGATTCCACGTCGGATGACACTCTGGCATTGATAGAATATTGCCGGAGAAGAAAATCCCGGTAACTTCCACGGCTTCGACGACGTCGGAGAACATAAAAATGGTCGGGAAAGCTCGGGAAGAATTCGGATCCTTACTTTCATCGGGTCGGGGCCTTGTGTCGAAAATATCGATATGATCTTGGTTCAGGGCTCCCACTAGAACGCCTTTGGTGATCAGCTTGGCTACCCCTGACATTCGGGTAACCTTCATTAGTCCCTCGTTCATGCCTTCCAGGAAAGTTGATGCTTTTCCTACCATGGTTCCAATCCTATTGAGCTGGGGCACCGTGATCCGTTGGATCTTCGGCTGGGATACTGCCCAGAATCGGGGATGAAAGTCGGGCACAGAGAACTCAATTCCTGTCATCAAATCTGTTACTCGGGTGAAAGAAAAGACTGACTAAGGCCACAATCACTCACTAATACTAAAATAATAAAAAGAGAGGGGGTTCCTAAAAGGAAGTGTGGCCTCTGCGGGCTCTGCACCAGCATGGGATCAATGTGAGTATACGATGAAGCATCAATAGTGATAGATTTTTATTTTTCATAAGGGGTGGAGGTGATCATTTCACCCTTCTTGTGTCCAACTGCAAAGGCCAAGCTGCCTTCTAAGCTTCCCTATAGAAAAAAATCATTGTTTTAGGGAAATTTTTATTGTAACTAAAATGGTAAATTAAGAAATTGCCCTTGTAAGATAGCATCTTCTTTTTTTTTTCCCTCTCCTAATGAAGGTAAATCTTGTCATTTCATATAAACATTGTATTAAATTAATTTTTATAATTAATTTTTTTAACTAATTTTTTACTTCTACCAGAAAATTTGTTAAATAATTTTTAAAATAACTGATAATTAAGCAAATATTACAACTTCTTAATTCACCATTTTGATGACAACAAATTACACAGTTTTTCTTTTATATATAGAATATATCTTCTAGGAAGGGAATCTACAAGTATGTAAATTGACGTTGTTTATCCGACTTGTGTCAAGTGGATGTGGCCCCATTTATTAATTTGTCGGGAGAGAATTCCTTAAAAGGTAATGTGGTTTTTACACTAGTGTGAAACCAATGGGAGCACGCAGAAAAACATCAATAACGAGAAGATTTCCATTTTCAAAGGAGTGGAGTAGTCATTCCACCCTCTTGTGTCTAGCTGAGAGGCCATGCTACCCATAAGTACATATGTGCCTTCCTTAAGGAATTCTTATATCACCATGGATGAAGGAAATCTCGATCCAAAAGTTATAGAATCATAGAAGACGAGTTTCAAAATCTGAGCATAATCTCAGTTTAAAGTGGCAAATCACCATTAAAATCCCAAAATCTAGCTTTGTGTTCTTCATCCAACTTACTGTTTAAAATCCCAAAAAGAAAAAAATAAAATAAAATCCCAGAAAATATTTATTAAGAGGAAGGAAAACCCAAGATGCCCTCTCTGTTTCATTTATTAACAGAAACACCCTCGGGATGAGCTTTTAACGGAAACATTACCAGTAGCTATCATGGAGTGATCCTCAAAGTGAGCGAACTTCTCGAAGAGACTAGCAAGGACCTGCAACTGTTCCAAGCAGCAGCTCTCAGGAAACTGAACTCCATAGAGGAGTCCCGGCATTGCGAATGCAAAGCTACGGCAGCCGACGCGCAGCACAGGGGCATCCTTTGTAATGGGCCATTGAAGATCACCCACCACGCAGAGCGAAATCAGAATAGGGCTAATGGACTGCACCACCACCCTCAACGAAAATTTTCCTGCCCGAATCACGTCGGCGACCGGAAAATCTTCGTAGTTCATCAACCACAGAGCCACATTTTCAATCCTAAGAAGCTCAGACTCTGAACCACTAGGGAACACTTGTTTCACCGACACCATCGATCTTGACCTCCACGATGATGATGATGATGATGATTCCCCTTCCATTGTGAAACACTAGATTTGAACTCTCAATGGAATGGAATGGAGGAAAGGGGAGTTTAAATAGAAGGTAGAGGTCATCAATGGCATTGGTAAGGTTTCTGTCTGGTGAAACATGGTGAGAGAGAGAAAGAGAGGGGATGGAGAATGAGAGACTCTACAGGCATAGAAGCGCGCCATGCAGGGGAGGAAGGTGGCAGAAAGCGTGAACGGAGAGAAGGCAGGGGTGTTTTGGTCATATTAAAAGTAGTAGTACTCCCTATTAGGAGTACAATTGGGTAAGCTAAGGATTAAGATAAGTTTAAAGGAGTGTTTGTCACCTCTTAACCAGAGGCATGAAATTTTCTCTCATTTCTTCCGTTTTCTGGGCTGCTCAGCCACGTGTCCGCCTTTCTCTTCCTTCCCATGCCCTCTCTCCTAGCTAGCTGTCTGTCACATAGTTGGCAAGAACGGGTTTAAAATGGTGTTCTTGTTAACCTGTTTTGTTTTGCCGTTTGTTTTCTAAAGAAATGAAAAATAACTTCAAGCGGTCGGATTTTTTTTTTTTTTTCAAGACATTAAACTTTTTGAAAGTAATGGTTACTTAACTAAACATATCTCTCTCTTTCTCTCCCGAAGTCCGATTGATTTGATTCTTAATGATGTTAAGTAGCTTATACAATTACGTTTGACCATCGAGAAAGGTAGAATTTTTCACCATAAAATATTAAAAAAAAATGTGGTACCTATATTTTCCCTACAAGATTCACTTTCTTTTTCTAGTGTTCTCCATGACTCCATTCATTATTAACTCTATATTTCTAAGAAAAATTAGAAACAAAAGGATGTCATCTATCTTGAGTTCTCTAAAGATCTCCATGGCAATTTTTTTTGGGGTGGAGGGGTTGTATTAAGTATTCTCTATTCAATAAGAGCTAATTGTTGCACTTCAAACATTATGTACATACTCAATATCATATGAAGTGTCAGAGTTCTTATGTGGTTGAAATTTTTTTGTTTTTGAGAAGAAGTTCATTGATTTGATGAGGCTCTACCAAAAAAATCTAATCAAATAAATAGGCAATTCTTTACCAATAAATAAATATGCAATTGTAATCTAGGGAATATTGCATTCCTATTTATGTTCCATTTTTTGTCTTTACATAAATGATAAATCTAACCAAAACTCTACCCAAAAAAAAAAAATCTAACCAAAACACAACTTTGATCAACCAAACAATCTCTTTGGATTGGTATCCCTTCCAATTTTATTACAAATAACATATACTAGGATTTCCTCTTTAGAGGAGCTCTCTTAATTGTGGCATAGGTTTGAAAAATGGTCCAACTTGATAACTAGACCTCTCTTAGATATGATCTATATATATATATATATATATATATTTTATTGCATTTTGATTTATGCAAGTGTTTATAATGACCCATATTTCTCTTAAATTAAACTAAATTTCATAGACATCTCAGAAGTTGTTTATTATTAATTGACACAAATCATTTATTTTTATTTATGCAATAAATGTTAACAACCACGTATTTTAATGGCTCAAAATTAAGGTAACTATGGCATCTTATATTTTAAAAAGGGGAAAAAGAACACTTTTTGTTTGCGTTTTCCAAGCCTAGACACATGATGTGGGATGTGAAAAGAAGCCCCTGCCCTGGCAGCTCACCCCATGTATCTAAACATAAATCCACGTAAGCGAGAAGAGTTCTTTCATCCTTTAAAAAATGAATAAAATCCAAAAAAAGCCTCACTTTCTCGCACACAACTAAGAGATGGTTGGAAGGGAGACATAGTGTTCTGTTGCGAAGCCAAGGCACTAGATACTATTGGGATCCTCCTCATTTAAGGGGGGCCCACACGAGTGTGGCACGAGAAGAACTTCAATCTTCTCACGTCTCCTCAATCTTTAACTTCCATATGGGTTTTACATTCTTTTGTCAAGGAAAGCAAAAAAGAATCAGTCATGTAACCAACTTAGGGATTAGGTTGAGAGAAAAGCATTAGAGGAGTTCTTTGACAAACAATATGAATCAGAGTATGATTCCTATCAAATATCTCTTTATTATTAGTATTATTATTGCATTCGATGATTCGTCATATTAATCTTGTAAAGAAAATCTATCAATTGGTATCAAAATCAATATTGACTAGATCATTGAACAAAGTTTGTTTTTGTCATTTTTCTCTTTATTCAGATTTGGTAAAATCTTTATCAAAAAAAAAAAAAAAGATTTGATAAAATCAATCTAAAAATCTTTCCAATCCTTGAGAGTTATTCCATACATTTATTTAGTTGCCTATCAGTGACAACTAGCAACAATGCGCATAGGCCATTTGTCAAAGTTGCCTACCCGCTCTCAGGACAACTGTTGGTCGGCTACTACTGCTTCTACCCAGTCCTTAATAGACCTACAATCAAACAAAAATTAATTGGAATGTTGAATTCCATTGGGATTTAGTTTCCTATTTGGATACCTCATCAAATAGTGAAGTTATTTGTTGAATAATAAACAATGAAGTTATCTGTTAAGTGGTAGCACGATGTATAGAGTCTGACATACCAACAATTCATGTTGAATAGGTGGATGTTAGCTCTTTTTCAATAACATGGATATTCGCTCCTGTTTTTTAACAGCTAACTAGTTGTGTTTTCTGCTCTCCCCTATCCCCTTTCCTCTTAACCTCAGCCCAAATGGAAGAAGGTGAGGGAAGTTATCCCAAAGCTATAGCAAGGGCTAACCTAAGTGCAGCATCCAATTGGGGCAGGTGATCTTTTGCTATCCAAACAATCTGGGTGTAAAGGCGCACAACTATGTAGCATTTTTTTCCCCAAAAGTTTAATTGTTTGAGACAAATCCGATTGAATGCTGTGGACTACTAGGATCTAGTCCATTATGGATACAGGCCTATCTAGAGGAGCATCAAATGGGGTGGATCCCATTTTAAGGCCCGGTTAAATATGTAATTTTGGAGGAATTAAATTTTGCTTGGCTGGTATTTGTAAAAATTAGTGGCCCAAACCCAAAGAACATTTAGATATGATTTCAATTATAACCTAAAACAAGAAAAAAATAAGGAAGAAGGATAGGATTTCAATTACCCATATGGTTACTGAACCAAAATCTTGGATTTAATACTTACCCAGTGAAGCATGTCCGAAATTTGGAGATGTCAATGGGATAACTTACCCAAAAAAAAAAATGGGATACCGATATTGATCGGTGGTATCAGTATTGTCAAAGGCTAAAATGGTTCAAAAACCGATGGTATCGATATTTTTGAGATGTAAAATGGTCCGACGCTATTTTAATTTGTAGAATTGTATTGGTATGTTGATAATGACAGATCGATACGGCCACTGATACCATACAGTAAAACATTGCCTTTGAATAGATTTTGAGTTCTAAGGATTTTGAATGGATTCCGTATAGGATTCACATACGGGATCAATCAAATCCAATTCCATTTGATTGAACCGGAATCAGCTGGACCCAAACCAGATCCTGGTTCTGAGTTTAATAATCTTGATGTAGTTGTGAAATTGGGCTTAAACAGATTGATTAATAGAAGTTTGAGGTGTATTTATGAAATTGGACCATCAGAATCCAGCTAAACATGATTCCCAAGGACCGGTTTGAGAACCTGGAATTGGCATAGAAGGATATTTTCTTAAAGCTTGTGTCAAACCTAACCATTTTGTGGTTTTACGTGAGAGTAGAACCCTACTCTATTCTTACGTCACACCTCATCTAGGAATACAACTGGGCCAAGGCTGTGCTCCCATAGCCCAGCCAAAGCCCAGCCCGAGATACTCAACCCTGACCAAGCCATGCTGGGGTCAGCACAGCCCAGTCTTGCCTTGGCTGGTCTTTTGCTTACTCTTTTCCTGCGGAAAAGAAAAAAGATGGTATGTATTACGTAAATCTCAACAGGAACAGAAAAATAGTATCAAAATATAAAAATAAAAATAAAAATTGGACCCAGTTTTTATCTTTCAGCCGTTGGATGGGAATGAGGCAGGAGTGTGTAATTATGTATTCTCCTCTTTCACATCCAACGGCTGAAGGGGGAAAAAAATAAATAAATAAGCAACTCAGTGCACGAAACTTTCAATACTGCAGGGTCTGGGAGGGGTAAGTATCTGTAACCTTAATACAAGGTGATAAACTGACAAAGAAACCAAGAAATGCTTGGATCAAGAAATCAGAATCAGATTGTCGGACCAGAATCAGCGGATTTCATTTTTTATTCTGATCGAATGGATAAATTTGTATTTAAATTTTTTGGCTCAGTCGATTCTAAGTGATTTCAATGAAATAAAAGTAGGTAAAGACTTGAGACTAATCCATTGTTACTTTTTTTTTTTTTCCACAAGACACAGATAGTGCAATTTCTATGCAACAAATCTGGGGAGTCAGGAGTTTTGCTTACTTCTTACTTCTTACTTCTAACATCTGAATAGGTTCTACACACCGATTTTGGGGCCGAATCAAAATCGATTGGGACTGATCCAGATTGGTAGAAGGAAACATATTCATTAAACCAATAGCTAAACTAATACTTGTCAAGATATATGATTCCTTCACTTACGGAATGAAATTAGGCTAAATTATTATACATATCACCGACATGGACAATTTTGTTCAACTTCCTTAGAACAAAATGGAAATTACATTCTTGAAAATAATTGGACGTTAACGGAATGAGACAACATCCATTTGCTTGCTTCCATTATTGTAACGTAGCTGGAACCTGGATCCGGATATCATGGGAACTTTGAATTCGATGTCTACTACTTCAACATTTTCAATGCTTACATGCCAAGTGTCCATCTAAGTGGTTTCCATATTAATTATTTTTAGGGAAAATTTGGCTCCTAAGTGGCGCAAGGTGGCATTTTAACACGTGAATGGGTACCTTGAGGTGTTCTAGCATCAATGTGCGTTGCCACTTCTATTGAGATAAGATTTCACCAATCAGAGAAGGATGGCACTATAAGGATTTAGAGGATGGTATTGGTATTGGATCGGATGGGATCTATGGGTATTGGTATCGGTCTCTATCAGTATCGGATCATATGGGATCAGTGGGTATTGGTATCGATCTTTACCAATACCGATCCACATCGGATGGGATCGGTGGGTATCGGTCTATTTTACCCTCGATTTTTATTAAAAAATACTATTTTTTTTTCTATTTTACCCTTGAAAAAATCTAGATAATTGATCCGGGTTGGTATCAGATTGAGAATCGATCTCAACCAATATTAATCCGATACGGCCCATCCCAGACCCATACTTGAAACCATGGTCCAAATGTCCTAATTCCTCCAATCACTTTAAAGAATCTGGAGCTTATTGATTGATGCTGAGAGGTGACTAGACATCAACACTACCTATGAGCGGCAGGCAGCCTCCGCCCTTGATAAAAGGGGAACAAAAGACGTCCCTCAAAGCCTCATAAGCAATTAGGAATGAGGGACATCCCCTATAAGCTAAAAGGACGATCCCTAAAGCATTCTTACACTTTCAAACCTAAGACCAAGACCAACGAAAGCCGATTTAGATTTCGATTCCTATTTTAAAACCCTTCTATGTGTATAAATGTGTAAGCCAAAAGTTTCAGTGTTGTGTCACGGGCCATAATCTACCACCACTCTTTCCATCACAAGATCCTTGTGAATCCATCTTCTCCTCACCCACTCCCCCTCAATGGGATGATTGAGCACGGATTTATTTATTTATTGGTAAAAGAGCAGGGATCTAGTTCAAGGTATCGAATTGGGTATTGACAATATCAGACTGGATTAGGAGAGTTTACCACTAAAGATTCCGATACCTTTTTTTCTTTACTATTTAGCCTCCCCCAAGTTTTTTCCACGAAGCCTTAAATAAGAAATGGGAATGGTTAAGCTAAGAGGTTCAAACTTAAAACCTACAAGTAAGTGTGGGTTTCCAACATCACTTCACCGACTGCATTAAGAGCTCGTTTGGTATCGTTTTTGTTCCATAAATGCCGTTTCATGTCAAAAACAAAAATTTCAGTTTGTGTCAAAATGCAGTTTTTAAACGAAAAAATTGTGTTTCAAAATTTCAGATTTTTATTGGGAATGATTTTTTTTTTCTTTTTACGAAACTGGGAAGACGGAACTCCATTTTGGAGATCCGTCCAATCTCGTTTTTTTTTTTTTTTTTTTTTTTTCACTTTTTGTTTCAAAAAAACAAAAATAGACCATAAGTGCACCAAACAGAATATTCCGTTTTTTCATTCCAATAGAACGAAAAAACTCCAAAAACATTTTTTTAAAACAATACCAAACGGAGCCTAAGCAATGGTTGTTTCTTTGCATTTTTCTTTCTTCCTTTCTTTCATTATTTTCTCAATTTTTTTCCTTTAAACAAAAGAGGACAAGAGATAAAATTTAAGACAAGAGAGAAGCAATAAATCATTAACTCCATCAAATCTATGCTATCTCCACCTGCCAGCTCTCACCCTACCCATAAAGTTATTGCAAAACTTAATAGAAAAGTATTGACACTAACCACAACATGATAGAAGTTGAAGTAAAGTTTTGAAACCTACCATCCTTCCACTCCCCATGATATCTCATGTGATTAAATATTGGGGTTAGTTCATGTTGAGCCCATTTAGTCATTGGGAAATCATATCTGGGTGTGCCAATCATATATGAGATTAGAATCCTAACAAATTATTACACATAACCAACAAGTAATGAGTAATTTAATAACTTGCTAAGTAAATTATTTTCGTAATTATCATCTTGACTTTAGTAGAATAGCACATGCCATGATTTAACATAATCAAGTAGTGTCTTTGTCTATTGAAAGAAATTTCAAACATAAGACAAAACCATGGTTGGAAAATTCCAAACCTGGTTGATGCTAGGTGTTTTGAAGATGCAATATAGACTAGGTTAAAGGGACATGTATGCTTGGCCCAACAGTTAGGTATAAATGTTGCGACTTGATGATCAAGTGGTCAAAATAGTCACTCAACATTCTTACGATAATTAAAGTTGCATAATTCCCGCCTCTTGGACCTCACACATACGAAAACCTCGTGCATCAAATATGCCCTTCTTAATTTAGGCTAGGTTAGAGCATTACTGTGGGAGTGGTTCTCCTTCTTCTATATCATGCAGCAAAATAACCCAATAAATCAATAATATTAGCACTAGATCTGGGTAGAGTAGAGAGATTAATTTCTACCATTTATAGGCAGGTTTCATGGGGGGTTGAAACCTCCATTCATTTGGTGGAGATTTGAATTCCAACAACCACTTTAGTTTGATAAAGACTTGTCGAGAGATATATGCTTTGAATATGTGAGATGATCATCCTTAAATAAAAAAACAAAAAAGGCTAAAGTCATCCACCATTGGCCATCATTATAACTTTATCAGGGCAACCTTAATACATACCATTGAGAGAGATTCAATGGGACCCAAATTTTGGCGGATTGGTTGACAATAAAATCATTTTCTTTGTAGCGTCGGAATCCTAAACTGATGTAAACAATAACACAAAGAATAGAAAGATTTATGTGATTCTACAAGACTCAGGATGAGATGATATATGTTTTTCTATCAATGGAGAATAATAGGGTTATAATCGTTCATCCTCATATTTCTCTCAAATTCAATTTCTTTTTCGATATTTGGTTGAATTGATTACAGAAATCCTAAAATCTGCCATGTCATCTTAGAATTGGCATCTGTATTGCTTTAAATTGGGCTGTGGATTCTAATCCGAATTGATCAATTCCACTGGTCCCAACTCTTCAAACACTGATCATATCCTTATGGTGAGGAGATTCCCTTTTCACCTTAGGTGCGGAAAACTGAGTATTGGTTTTACACTTTGGATTTGATGTATTAAAATATTCAACTACATTTTATCAAGACAATATTATACATCATATTAATTTTCATTGATATAATCTTCAAAATGATTTACATGGCTCAGAAAGATTGCCTACTTCCAATGTGATATGAGATTTATTTTTCTACCAATGGAGAATAGGGTTATTACCGCTCATCCTTGCACCTCTCTCAGATTGTTTACAGAGAAAAACCCTCACTATAAATTCATAATGCAATCCTATACAAGAATTTATCGTCGGGCCTCATGGCCTTTGGCCTCTTAATGACCTTTGGAATATACCTGTTCATGTAAAATATGGAATACAAGACATCATACCCTCCAACACCTTCCTACATGACAAGTTTTTATAAAAACTGAAATTCCACGAGAACCCAACTACGTAGGTATCCCCACTGAGCTAAAAGCTCATTCCCTATAATGATCTAATCTAAACCTTACAAAGAAAAGAATACACATCATGGTCAAGACATGGAGATCGTATTGACTCGTACCGTATGTTCCCTTTTGGTTTGTTGTTTGCTGATTGTATGATATCAGCTTGATGATTGAATTATATACATAATAAATTAAGGGATGGAAAGGGTCACCAAAAGCCTCGTTGCAAATTCTCGACTCTAGTTATACGATCTACCTATGTCCATAATTCTTGTATTTATTTTGACACTAATTTCAACTAGGTTTTGAGGATCATCAAAGTCTTCATCATTAGTAATGTGACTTTATGATTGGACTCCTTTAAGGCAAGAGATCATTGCTTGGTTGGGTGACCGATGCACCAGCATCATCAACAACAAGAGCGTGTTTAGAAACATCAATAATCTTGGAATTTTTTATTTCACAAGGGGTATGGTGGTAATTTTATACACCCCTTTGTCTAGGTGCAGGAGTCACATGACTAGACAACTTTCTTTTTCCCATTATAACTATTTCTTTCCTTTTTAAAAAAAAAAAAACTAATGTCAAGTTGAATGGATTACAAAAACCCTAAAATTCACCATAAGTCATCTTAGAATCGACATATGTATTACTTTAAATTGAGCTTGACCTGTTTTAATCCAAATCAACGAACTCCACCGATCCCAACTCCTCAAATGCTGATCATAGCCCTATGATGAGGAAATTTTTTTTTCACCATAGGTGAGGGAAATTGAGTATCGATTTTACACTTGAAAATTCGTTGTTTTCAAAAAAATTCAAATACACCATTCTATCGAGACAAAAACTTTCCACCACATTAATTTTCGTTCATATGTAATATTCACTCTTTATTAACCATGACTGAGCCCTCTCAACCAACATTACCACAAAGATCTAGTGAATGACCTCTTTATCTACTCAATGCTTTTATTGTCTTGACTTTTGACCTACATCCACTTCAGCATTTTCAATTGATTTGTGTATTAAGACCATCCTAATTTTAGCTATATAGAGATCTAAGTTTGTCTGTACTTTTTGCATATTTTAAGTTTTTTTTTTAATGGCTATCATATATCATTTAGGTAAATTTCTTATTTTATTTTGTTCTAACCACTGGTATTCAAATCTTTGGCTTGACTAGTCTCGCGGCCCTATACTAACCCGGGTCCTACCGAGGTTGAATGAGAATCATTTAATTTTCACCTAAAGGAGGAAATAACACTAAACATCCTGTGTGAGTGGCCCCAAAAAGGTAAGAGGAATCAAACTTAGAACCACAAACTTCCTGAGATGAAGGTCCCTTACCAGTTCAACTATCCCTTGAGGTTATATCATCTATGTAATTGATATCGTTATCAATTGTATTAAAATTTTTTTTTCTCTTCAACATGTGGCCTCTACTAATTTGAAGGTCTTGATTCATATTATTGGATGGCAAAGGTGGGCCAGTGTTTGCATGAAACATACCTAAGAACCCAGATGAAACTTAATTTTCGAGCATTGTTACTACATGCTTCACTGGAATTTAGACTTAAGAGAAAACAGTTTTCATTAACGTCTCCAAAGAAAGAAAACGAATTAGAATTATGTATTTGCTATTTTTTCAAGGGCAAGAGTATTTTCACTGTTTACGTCACTTTTGTAAAAGGAATCTCCTGGGAGAAATGAGTTCGTCAATGAGGGTTCGCATAGTCAGAGAGGAGAGAGAATGTCAGTACAAAACTCATACGATAAGAATATAAAAGTGTGTTTGAAAGCATCTCACGATATTGTATGGTTTTCTTTTCTCCTTTGTAGTTATAAATTTACCAAAAAACGATTAATGTGGTAAGCACCCATTCGAAGGTTATCATAATTTATCATAATATATCCTGGGCATTGATAATTTACTGTTTATGAATGAACCATATTTTTTTACCAGAAAGAATGGACTTTTATTTCTGATAAAAATGGCACCTACCAACCATTTTCAATATTTTGGATATTTCCTCATTTAAGAAATAAGGTTGGGATTATCATTTCAAACCAACAGCTCTCTGTATCATATTGAAACGTCCAAGTGCCTTTTACTTTATTTGAGAAAACATCTTAACCTCCTCCACTAAATTGTTTTATTGAGGGGAATTCAAAGTCATGTGGACCATAGATTTGAATATGGAAATTTAAGGTCCAATTATCTCAAACTCAAAAAAGAAAATAATTTTTAACTAATTTTGATCTCAAGGAAGCTTAAAGAGTAAGCCATTAGAAGTTTAGAATAAGCAACACCAAGCGCACTAGTCACCTAATCTTGATTTACATGGAGGTAGGTATTGGTTAATCTTAACAATTGGAGAAATAGGAAGTTTTTCGGCATGGCTGGATTTCAGTTTTGTGGTTCAACTTAATCATATAATTTACTTATCCAAATTCCCTTCCCCATGCCGGTTAAAATTCAGCTATTACAGCATATTATTCATACATCAATCTTTCAACAGTGTGGTATGTTATTGGTGTACGATGTCTTGTATTCCGTCACAGTTTAATTCAGTGAGTACTAATGCAATGCCTCAACAGGCAGGACGGCGGTCCCTACATAGCGGGGGTGCAGCCCCCACTCGAATTTTTTATTTGAGGGCAGTTTTGTATTTTCTCGATTAGGGTTTTTTGTTATATATTCATAACAATACTGAGAGGTGTGAGGGACAAGCATTGTAACCCTATTCTCCATTGATAGTGAAACAGAATCTCATTTCACTGAGGACATAGGCAACCTTGTCGAACATCATGAATCTGTGTGCATTATTTATTCTGTTTTTTTCATTATTTTTTACATCATTTCAGGGTTGCGTTTTTACAAATGCCACATGACAAAAATTATTTGACAACAAATCTAATTAGCAGATAAAAAATAGTTCATACTTGCACACAAGATTTCAATGTCAAAAGGATTGGCCACGCTTTGAATCACTTGCCCTAGAGAAAGAAGTTGAAGATGGTTTCTTTTGTGGAGCATATATTTTAAGTGTCAAATAATTTGCAATTTTTTTTTTTAATCTTTTTAGGAGGTTTTTTTTTTCTTTCAGTAAGGATAAATCCTATCATTTTACATGAATATTCAAAAATATGTAAGGCAATACTAGCTTTTAATAATGAGATAATGATGAGTTATTTTCAAGTTAGTTTTCTTACCCGACTTAAAAAAAAAAAAAGAATAAAATAAGAGATAATCATAAGAAAATGTTAAGGTCTAAATACACCTATAAAGGTGTCATCTAGACACCAATGAAAATTTCAACCTTTGTGACAACACATGTGAAATTTTGATATTAGATAAACATGTAATCATTTAAATAAACATCATCATCGTTGCAAATTTATTGGACTATATCAATAATATTGCTCGTCGTTCATGATGCTATTATTATTTATTTTTTTAGACAATGATATTTTTATTAAGAAAAACAAAAAAAATAAAATTAATGTATTCAAATAATTCTTAAATTTGTACCTTTTGTAGTGTTGGATTTGATTGAAAACCAATGATCATTGAATGATGATATGAACAACATTTGAGAAAAAATTGGATGCCAAATGAACATTGTCATTTATGAAAAGATAGTACTGAAATGCAAGAGTTTTGACAGAATAGGAATGCAGCCCCTTTTTTTAGCAAAAATTTTTAGATGGCATGTCCACCATGGATTCCATAGATAACAAAGTTCCAATTATGCCATGTGTCATGGTGGATGGGCTGAAACTTTGTGAATAAGACGACCTTAGTTCTCTTAGATGCCAAGTTTTAGTCCAAGTGGTAAAATAGAATATAATAAAATTGAGAGGATGTAAACCAATTTAATTCCTAGACTACTAAGGATGATGATGGATGCAATATATGGAAATAAAGGTGTCAAAATGAAATCGAATTGTGAAAGACCATATAGGGGTCTTTGGTTTCAGGATTTTGGGAAAAAAAAAAAACCGATTGGATAGGCCATTAGGATTGACAAAGCTGACATGACCCAATAAATATAAAAAAAAGGAAAGAAACTCTGTCCTCCCTCGATGAAATAATAAATCTACCCTCTATCGTGAGAGAAAAGAAATAAATACACCGAAGATGTTAGCATATGCTACCCAACCATGCATACAAGGATCTCAATCCCATGTAAAAAAAAGAAGGAAAATGGATAAACACAACACTCATGTGTATACTTATCCAAACCATTACACTGTCATTTTCTAAAAAACAAAAGCCTGATTAGAATTGGACCCCCCCACCCCACAAAAAAAAAAACCCCAATTAAAATTGGACTAAACTTACCTGTTAATTAGACGCCCTTACAAAAGATAATATATCATCGAATTTAATTTTAATTTTAAGATAAGAATAATCGAACCATAACCTCTATATTCAGTGGTCAAAATTACCATATTATGATTCCATATGAATCATGCCCAAGGATTAAAATATCGGAAATCGAATACCTTACTATTCTAGATCAATTGGTTTTATCATTACTATTAATGAAAAAAGGGGTTTTTACGATTTTACCATTGAATCAATACCAATTCCCAATCCATGATCGGCCATGTGGTAGTACTGGCTGAATCCAATATCAATTTTATCCGACCAATCCATTACTGATACTTAGAACTTTGGTCATGAATCTCATGATTCAACTACCGAAAAAAAATCGTCTGCAATTCCGATCTCGTACAATTCCATGAAATACCACATTCAGGGGGTGACACGTGTATTGATACCAATGTAATGGTTCATATCTGATGTAAATGCCTCTTCACTGATTTAAGGTTTTATTAGTTGTACTAGATCTGGACCATTGTATTAGTATCAATACATGTGTCACCCCCTGAAGATGGTATTTTACGGAATTACACGAGATCGGAATTGCAGACGATTTCAATCCCTCAACTACCTGAACCCAAAGATTGAATTTATTGATCGTATGATCACCTGGTAATACATATGAACATCTAATACTTATTCCTTTTATTTTCAAATATAATCCTCTTCATGTATAAAAAAAAAATTAAAAATAGAATAAGATTTGATATTCACCCATAAACCTAGATGATAGTACAAACAACGAATCTATTCTCAAGACTCCTGTATCCTCTCAAGCGGCCCGACCCCTCTGGTGCCATCCCACAGCTTGCATTCTATGGGAGAAAAAAAAACAAATAATAAAACGTCAAACTTTGACGCCGTTAAGCCGCAGTCTGTCTGTGAGTCGATCTCGAAGAGGTTTCGGAGCAACGTGGTGGCCCCACTGATGGGAATCTGACAAAATAGCGTTTTTTCTCTTAGCGACTACCACTGGCCAACCTCTGGAATCTCCATCCTTTTCCAATAATGTAAATCTCTCTCTCTCTTTGGTCAAAACGCTCTAATCAGGGGTATATTTGTAAATTCAACTTTCCCAATTAATTAATTAATTAATTGATATGCTTACCTCCTTAGTCCTCCAATCCTTCCTTTCTTCTTCCTCGTGTTTTATTACTGACAATTACAGGCTTTGGCGGGATGTCGCTTTATTTTAATACCCTTTCGAAACCTCATATTTCATCTCTAATGATCAAATCCTATGGCGAAACTCTTCCATTTCCATCTTCTCCACCACAGAACCATCTCCAAGATCCATCTCAGACCTGTCTTGATCTGTCCTTTCAACACTGTCGAAGCTTCCATCGAAAGCTTCCGTCATTTCCCTTGCAGTTTAAGCACTTCCAGATCCCAAATTAGGTACGTTTGATGGCTCTACAGCGTCTTTTCTCCACTTTCTCCAAATTTTATCTTTCTTTTTCTGAATATTTTTTGGTTCTCTTGAAAGTTTTTAAATTAGTTTTGCTTGGAAGATAGCCTTCGGCAGGGATTTACTGCATTCTGTGTATTTGATTCTACGCATTTGGAGTTTTTCTGAGGCGGAATCTAGTTGAGAACAATGTTGTACGTTTAACTTTTCTTTACTACTTTTTTTTAACTGAACTTTTTTTCCAGATTTAGATAGACATTTGGTTTCAGATTCTCCTTTCTTCGGTTTCCTCGTCTCTGCAAAGCTGCTTTCAGTTTTTTGAGTCTAGGTTGTCCACCTGAGATATTCGTAAGGAGCTACTGTATTGGATTTTCTCTTCTTTAGGTACGACTTAGTTGGAGTGTAGCTCCAGTGCGAAGTTTAGCTTTGCTCGTTTCATAGGATCCGAAGCTGATTATTTGTTTGATTTCAGTTGGTTGAGACTTAATTTCTATTGGCATTTGAAAATTTGAGGGTTTTGACCATAGAAATGACTGAGTTTGGAATTGTCTACACTGTTTTCAAGAGGGCGTATGCTGGATTTACCTTAGACATATGTTTCCGTGTCTGTTCGATCACTTGTCGGACAAGTCTAGCCTTTTTAAATCGAGCGATTCTACACTGTTAAAGAGGGCATATTCAGTGTCTCTTGTGTATTGGGTTTTAGTTTTGAGTTCTATCTAGCGGTAGGTTCGAGATCTGCTGTGTGGACAAGAATCTTTTAGAATTGTATCTTCATCTCTGATATAAGTTTAAATCATTTCGAGGCTGTTTTACCATTTAAGTAAGCTTCTTGTGCTCAACTTTCCTTTACCATTTGAAAGCTTTGTTTAGCTAAAATCTGGATTTTAGTTTTTCACTGGTAGTAGGGTTTTCGCTTATTACACCTTTTTTATTTTCTTTCTTTTAGTTGGTAACATTGTTACAATTGTTTCCTTCTTACTCATTTCTACTCTCTTTCCCATTATTTAACTTGCTGATTTCCAGAACTCCAGGTATTTCTAAACTAATAGAAATGCCTGTGATCTCTCATTATTCTCCTTTTGGAGTTCCCATGCTGGAGAAATTTGTTTGATTTTGATTCTGATTCTGTAGATGCTGGGGAATGCATTTCAATCAGTTTCATTGCTTTCCCCTGAAGCACATTCTACTTGTTTAAAACAGAGGAATATTCTAGTACAGCATTAAATTGGAGATTTGGTTTATGTAACACTTGAATAATGTTCCTCTAGTATCCAACCCCCCCCCCCCCTTTTTTTTTAAACTTCTGACAAGCAATAGCTAAGAAAGCCATTGAGACTGTGCATTATATGGAAGTACTTCTTTCTACATATTTGTACAAAACATATGAAAAAGCTTAATATCTGAACATGGGAACTCTTACTTGCACGATAGGAAAATCTATCTATCCCATATCAAGCGAGCAGTACCACATACAGCGCATAATCTTGGGATCGCATGTGACCTGTGCAAAAGTTTTTATGTTTCTATTGTTCAACAGCAACTTTGATTCCCTTTCACAAATTTAATCTATATTTTTAGCACTGTTGACAAGGAAAAAAAGTCCAGCCTTCTGAAAACATCAGTTTCTTGTAGCACAACATTGGAACCTCATGTCTCTCAAAATGTTATAAAATTTATTGTTTCATATTTGTTTCCTGCAGAAGGATGAGGTCTGGTCTGATTACCCTAGTTAAAGTCTTGGCGGAGGAGTTTCTGACAGCCTAGACATTGTATGGGACCTGCTTCAGTTTTTTTTTTTTTTACCTTTTGGTTGGGGGGGGGGGAGGGGAGAGGGGGAGACTCATGATCTCATCTTCTGCCTGCTTAGATAGTCTTCCTTCTACGTCTAGCTTGTTCAGTAGGATTGTCATTCATACTCCAATTGGACATTTTGGATCAGATGTTCCTTACAAGGCATGTAAGCATTTGTACGAACATAATTACTAAATAACCTCATTATATGTATAGCATTTAAGATCTTCAATGCTGTTCTGTATATATGTTCTTTGTATCGCTCCTGCTTCTTGATTTCTTTTTGAATCTTCAATATCCTACCCCACCATATAAGTTGGTTCTTCCTTTCTACAACAAAGCTACATTGTTGCGAAATTTGAGACGTTCATAATTTCTTTGACATACTTCCTGGTGGTTTTAAACTTTATTGAGCTATCCTTGCATGAAAATTTATTCTGATCATGATTTCTGCGTCAAGATGGAATATAATTTCTCTTGATATAGAGTCGAAGCTCTATCATGATGCTGGGCTTTGGCATCTTGATGTTGTAATCATTGATAGCTCGCGTTTCTTGTATTAAACTTTCAGGCTGCTAGATTTTATAATTTTGCATTATTTCCTTTTAGATAAATGATATGAAGGGTAGTGGTTCATTTTGATATAATAGATGGGAATGTGAAAGTGGAAAACTGATTTTTTGCAGCTCATGATCGATTGATTATTCAATAATGTCGAGGATTTCTAAGTGGAAGGATGAGAAGTTGAAAGTAAAAGTGGTTTTTCGTTTACAGTTCCACGCCACACATGTAAGTTTCTCTTTAAATGCTAGATTTGATCTTTACGCTGGAATTTTCATTCTTGATGGATATTTTTTTTCCTTCCACTATTTTAGTCTTCTTCCTGATATGATGTCTGTGTTGCTTGATGTCTTTATTTTGCTATGGGTCATCACTCTGAATATATACCAGATAACTGGAAGGTTCCTGTTCTTAATGTTGTGTTGCACTAATGCATTTTTGTCGATCCTGGAATCTTTCAGTTATTATTTTTTTATAACTCTAATAGTGGTTCCTGATCAAATGCATTATAGGTTGGTTTACATTGGGAAAAAGTGGAGAGAGAAAAAGTAAATAAGTTCTCAAGTAATCAATCCAACTTTTGGATCTCACAGATTTACTGGGAGCTTATGTATGCTGTGAGAAAATCAAGGCTAGAACCAGTACCTGCGCATGCAAAAGAAGAGAAGAAGTGAAGAGAAGAGGAGAACTATAAGAAAGAAATACCCCCTGTGCTAATGTTATTTAACTAAACAAAACAACATAATTACATTAAAGTCCTTAAGAAAGAAGAAATACCCCCTGCAGTAAATATAAAAACTTTAACACTAAACATCCAAACATCACCATCACTATAATCTCCACATATGCTGCTTAAGAAATTCATTTTTGGAGCTGTTAGTCAGTTTGGCAGCTTGTATCTCAAGGAGTTTGTCCATTTGCCTCATCATTTTTTCTGGGGAAAAATCTTTCCTTGCCTTTATTTGACGATGAAGAGAGGCATTGATTAGGAATATGGGACACTTTCTGGAGGTCTATCTACTGTCATAATTCGCATTTATCATAAGCATATGTGGTGTGTGCATTATGATCCTCCCTAAAACCTGCTGTGGTGAGAGCCTTGTGCATTGAGGACGCCCTTTTATATGTGGTGTGTGTATGTGTGATGTTTGTTACATTTAATCAGTTTAATTACACACACACATTTTTAGAACAATTAAAGAAGCAAAATAATCAGTCCAAATTTTTTAACGGAATCTCATACTCTAGCACTATATTGTCCGTCAAAATGAGACAGAATGCATTTCAATCATTCGTCCCGCTCCCGCTCCCGCTCCCGCTCCCGCTCCCGCTCCCCTCCCGCTCCCCTCCCAGCCCCTGCCCCGGCACCCTGCCAGCAGCCCCACCCCCCCCTCCCTCACCCCTTCCCAACGCCCACTCTTGCTCTGCAATTCCCCCATGCCCAACCAACTGCCCTTTGCCCCCTCACCTCCCTCCCCCACCCTGCCGGCCGCCTCACTCCCATCTCCACCCATCCCTGCTATATCCCAGCCGCACTATCACTCAACGACTGACCCTGTTATCAATGACGGATTATTCAATTTCCGAGAGAGCATCTTGAGCTTCAAGAATCATTTCCAGTGCAGGGATCACACCCTCTTCCATCTGTTGGGGCAAAGGTTTACCTGGAGCTTCTTTTGCCACCCTGCCTTTGTCTGCTTTGTTTCAGCAGCAACTAGTGGTAGTTAAAGATAATATCGGACCAGAAGAAAAAGATAGGGGAAAAACTGGTTAAAAAGTGGATTAGTCGTAAATTTTCGATGCAAGAACTACAACACCATGACCACCTGGAAACTCAAACAAGATGAGAGAATAGAGGTGATTGTTGGCACTTCATCACATGTTGTTTTCAGTGTAATAGTAGTGACTGCAGAAACAGTGATAGAGAGAGAATGGAGTTGCAACAATGGACAGGTTGAAATGGCTGAGATGCAGAGGGGCGGGTCCAATGATCAATAAGATGCTAGCTTGTAAGAATCCATTACACACTGCTATATTATAGGCTACTCCATCTTTACAGCAGTCACTTGAATTCTGCTAATATGCCTTCTTGGGGACTGAGGTTGCATAATTCACAATAACTTGTTAAAAGACAAATATTGAAGAAATACAAATGGTTACATTGGTCAGGTTCTGATATGTTTCATTATGCCAAATTTGGGGATTTGTCAAATAAAGCCATATATCATTCAGGTTCATACAGTTCGCTGCTGCAGCCTCTAGATTTTGATAATTTTGGAATGAACTGAATATGTTCTGTAGCCTTGGAAAGGATTTTATGTGCATTTTAATCTTTGAGGTGATTGGTTATACTCCTATTTTTCCTGTTTCAGATTTTGCAAACGGGATGGGATAAATTATTTGTATCTTTATTTCCTGCTGATTCTGGAAAAGCAACAGCAAAGACAACCAAAGCAAATGTGAGAAATGGAACGTGCAAATGGGCAGATCCTATCTATGAGACCACAAGACTTCTCCAACATCCAAGAACCAAAGAATATGACGAAAAGCTGTATAAACTTATTGTGGCAATGGTATCAATCCTTCATAGTTACTGCATATCCGTTTTTAATGCTGTTGTGAGTTTGTCTGCTTGCAGTTGAGCATTGCGATTAGCCTAGACTGCTTGTGCTTCTACCTTTGTTTAGAAAGCTGTCTGAATAGATTAATTTCTTCCAAATAAAGACTAACTGTTACAATTGCTCTGAATCTTGTTGACGTTAGGGTTCTTCTCGGTCCAGCTTTCTTGGTGAGGCTAACATCAACCTTGCTGATTATGCTGATGCATCGAAGCCTTGTGCTGTTGCTCTGCCTCTTCATGGTTGCGATTCTGGAGCTGTTTTACATGTGGGTAGTTTTTCTGAATATGTCTCAGTATTTTCATGATTACATGCCAAACACTTCTACCAATGCATTTTTCATTAGTTCCTTGTTTGGTAATCATGCCTATGAAAGAACTGATTTCTTTCTTTCCTTTTTTTTTTTTAATAGTAATATAAATCAATGAAAAATAAACTGCTGCTTATTTTGTGATTCAATGGATTATTTGATGCTAGGTCACAGTCCAGCTGCTCACTTCTAAAACAGGGTTCAGGTACAACACCAAGGACACCATAAACTGTGTGCTTTATTATTTCAACCAATATGTCTTATGTTCCCTTTGATTGCAGAGAATTTGAGCAGCAGAGGGAGCTTAGGGAGAAGGGGTTCCGGATGTTGACCAAGCAGAATGTTCATGATTCTGTTCAAAAGTTATCAGCTTCCTCAGAGATAGCCAATGATCAGGTAGATAAGGTTTTGCAGTTGTTTTGGGCTCCTGTTGTTGATTGGTGTTTTCATAATAATTGGTTACTTTAATCATTCTAGAATTTAAGATGTTTGTTATTTTTATAATCTTCACTACAACAACAAACAACATCCAAAACATTATCCCAACTTAATGGAGTCGGGTACATGGGGATTCCAAGCAAGGACGAGCGCAAGGATCCATGCAAAAGATTTTTTAATCTTCACTCAGACATAGAAATGCACTTATAAATGTATTTTGCACTTTTTTTCTGTTTGTCTCCCCTTTCTTGACTGATCAACATATGCTGCGAACATCCTAAAAGGCTAAAACACAATGTGGATTGTTTATTTTGTCATTAATGGGTCTAAATAGTGCAGATACGGTGTACAAAAAAATATGGACTTTATTTACTATCATCTTATAGTGGAGCTTTTTGTGTATGGCACTGACCATTGGTTTATGTTAGAGTATATGAGAGCATGTATCGGTTGGAGGGCTATGAGCCCTCCATACTGTGGGATTATATTTGATTCAAGCAGTTAGTTTCCCAAGTACTTGTTCCAACCTTGTACGGCAATGATTTGGCAAGAAATAAGAAAAAACTTGTTTTCCTCTTCCCCGCCAAAACTTGGTGAAAAAAAAAAAAGAAAAAAAAAGGGGGGGTTGAAATATCAGCGAAACAGATAATATGACCGAAATTTCGGTATTTGACTTGGCCGTTACTCTGAAGTATCACATGCCATTTTTGTTTTTAGTCCTATCAAAACCAAAATATTTCGCGGGATTTAGCGAAATCTCAAACTGTTGATAGGAGTGCATGAAATTCCATTTGTAATGAATAGGACTTAAAGTGATAGTGTGATACAGCTTTCTTCTTTTCAGGTTAAGATTTAAAACATCGTAGCTTTTTGACAAGTAATTAATTGAAGAGAAAACATACAAAAAAGTACACGAAAAGAAAACAGCCTTTCCATGCAAAATGTATGGTAGTGTAGGCACACACTGGATACTAGAATCAAAGTTGAAGCTTGAAAAATTTTCCAAATTCAAATGCAACTCTTATATGTTCCACATGAAGAAAGATGATTGGCTTATATAGACAACCCTTTGGAGAAGAAGGAGAAACTGGAAAATTCACTAGTACCATGTGGGGATATAAGATCGGTATCAGGCCTTGGATTCCTTGGCAACACGATTCACATCAGGCAGTTCATTGAGAAAAGTGCACTATTGCCAGTAGGCCAGCCAATTCACAATTAATATATTGGATTTCTCCCAGATGATACCTCAAATCGGGTAACTAGCTCCTTAGAAGACCAGCAATGGAGAGAAGATGAAGTGAAGAGAGAAGAAACCGAGAGAGGGAGAAGAGCCAGAACATGATAGATATGATACCCTCTATCCGACTAGCTTATAGCTATATTCTTTATATCGACTAGCTACCAACTCCGAGGGATCCTACTAAGTGGAAAACTAATCACAATAGAAACAAATAACTACCGAAGTCTAATTACAAAAGGAAACAAGTAAAGAGTGGGAACGACTAACTACAACTACAAATATGCTATTAGATATGATCCGATGGTAAATTTTCCATAGAACACCACCCCACGGTACACACTTTAACACAGATGAAGAAGTAAACCACAAAAAAAGTTTCCCACTTAAAAATAGGCTGAAGTTTTCCTATCCTAAGCTGGAAAATGCTGTAGAAAATGAAGCCTGAAGATATGAAAAAGGTGGAGGGAGAGAGTTAATCCTCAAAAAGATGTTCACAGTTTGAAACTAGATTCTTCATGTAGTTTATATCTTGTAATAAGCTTCATGAGAGTTCATCATAATCAAATGTGGTACATACTAAAGAACTCTTCTGGTGTAACAGATCATAAGTTGGAACTCCTTTGTAGCTCTTAGTATTGTTTTACTGATGCTACTGCCTCGTCTTTTGCCATATCATGCTTGACTTTTAAGATATATCATTTTTATCTTTGAAACAGGTTGATGTGAGAATTAGATTCAAGTCAGAATCTAGAGAACTTGCTTCACTTGAGGAGGATGTGGAATTGACTGAAGATCATGCAGACTCAGCTGTGGGAATTGATGAGTCATCTAACACGTCGGAAAGCATTTATGCCGAGAAGCATGATACATCAAGCAATCATGAAATTGATAGTCTCAAGAGCGCAATGTCTGGTGAATTAGGCGGACTTTCCCTTGGTCAAAGTCATCAGCCTGAGAAAAAGGACCCCTCTGATCTTCAGATTTTGCAACCGGGGAGCAGTGATTGGGGCCATGGCTGGAGTTCAGACTATTCCTTGGATAATGACTTGACAACTGCTTATGAAGAGAATAGTCGGCTTAGAGAAAGCTTGGAAGTGGCTGAGTCTTCTATCCTAGAGCTTAAGCTTCTAGTAAGCACAGTTCAAAGTCATGCAGATGAATTAGGTGCTGAAACACAAAAGTATTCTGAGCAGCTTGCTGCTGAAATTGCTTCTGGAGAAAGATTGGAAAAAGAAGTTTCTTCACTGAAATCAGAGTGTTCAAATTTAAAATTTGATTTTGAACAGCTTCGACATTCTAGATCGAGTCCTCAGACGACCAATAAGGAAATCGTTGTGAAGGAGAATAATTGCTTATTGCTGGATGTGCAGATGAAGTGGATGCAGGGTCTTCTGGTTATGGAGGATAAACTAAGGGAGGTTCAGAACAAGGCATGTCTCCGGTACAGTGATTGTGATGTCGGTTTTCTCTTCACAGACTTAGAGGCATTGCAACGCATCCTGCATAATCTTAAACAGGGTATCATAGAAGAAGTTTCTGTGATAAATCTACTACCAATGGAAGTAGGAGATATGAAGGGAAATGGAGCAATGACTGTGCAAAGACCTGAACACTTCACTGGTGGAGATGGGGGAAGGGGGTTAGAAGGTTTTGATGCCAACGATTCTCTATCTGAAGGTATGCTTCATGGACCTGGCCAGATTTCTGGGGAGGCTGGATCTATTGATGTAACATCTGCAATGGAAACCAGATTTTGTGAACTTCAAAGGGAGTTAGAAGAGTCCAAAGCTGAACGGGAAGACCTTTCCCGAAAAATGGGCCAGATGGAATGCTACTATGAAGCTCTGGTTCAGGGGCTTGAGGAAAGTCAGAAGCAAATGCTGGTAGAGTTGCAGAACCTCAGAAATGAGCACTCTAGTTGCCTGTTCACAATTTCTTCCCTTGAAACTCAGATGGAAACAATGCACCAAGATATGAATGATCAGTTGTTAAAGTTTGCTGAGGACAGGCAAAGCTTGGAGTCCCTTAATAAGGAGCTTGAGAAAAGGGCTCTCACCTCAGAAGCAGCACTCAGAATGGCTCGCTTAAATTACTCTGTTGCGGTGGACCGGTTACAGAAAGACCTTGAACTGCTCTCTTTTCAGGTGCTGTCCATGTTTGAGACAAATGAAAACCTCATTAGGCAAGCCTTTGCAGAAGGCTCCCAACTCTGTTTTCAGGAGTACGTGGAAACAGTGGATCAGGGTAATGCACCACTCCTAGATCAGTGCAAAACACCCACACAAGGAAATCATGCAAAATTGCTATTTCAGAACGAAAACTCAGATCTAAATAACCAGTTCTTGGGTGGAGAGGTTCTTTTGCAGGACTTGAAGAGATTACTTCGCTTCCAAGAAGATCGTTATCAGATGATCGAAACTGAACTTTATGAGATGCATGTTGTCAACATGCATTTGGATGTGTTTTCAAAGGTTCTGCAAGAAACATTGCATGAAACATGCGATGGCTTCAGGCTTATGGAAGAGAAGGCGAATGAATTGGCACAACAGCTTGAACATTCAACTGACTCCAAAGAATTGTTGATGCTTCAGCTGAAAACTGCATTGGATGATGTAAACGCCCTCAGCGAGTACAAGGCTAGTTGTGTCACCAAATGCAATGACTTAGCATTGCGAACCCAAATTCTAGAAGAAAAATTGGAATCCATTTCCTCTGAAAATTGTCGTCTTACTCAAAAAATCATGGAATATGAAGGATTGATGATGGAGTCCAGAAGCTACAAAAGTAAATATTCTGCATGCACTGCAGAAAATATGGAACTATTGAATTTATTAAAACAGGAAACTCTGGAGAAAGATAATCTTATGAAAGATATAAGCTCTTTGCATGAGGAATTGACTGTTGTCAAAGCTGAATTTGTTAATCAAGTTTCTGTTAGGGACAATTTGGATAAAACTGTCATTTTTCTGCGAGATAAGTTGGGGGATCTGATTTCAACCATGCTATCCTATACGGAGCAACTCAATGCACCCGTACTTCAAGGTGAATCTCTGCAGCAGGACTTGCAAAACAATGACTTAATCAATAGCATCTTGCATTTGGGAGAGCTTCAAAAGGAAGCTTGTGAAAAGATAATTCAACTCGTCCAAGAGAAAAAGGCTATTGAGGAAGAAAGGGATAATGCTCGAAGTTCATTAAGTGGCATGAAGTCAGAAATTTTGAGCATGAAGCAGATGTTTGCATCTGAAATGGAAGACATGGTGACTAAACTAGCTCTATCCCATGCTCATGTTGAAAAGCTTCAGCAAAAGCTTGAAGGGTTTGCCAGCAAACTCATGTTTAGTTCAGAATCTGAAGAAAATTATGCAGAGCAGAACCAAGAGCTTCTCTCAAAAGTTGAATTGTTGGAAGTTGAGCTGCAACATGTTGTCACTGAGAACAGGGATATTGCTCAAAAGATTCTGGCCTTGGAAAGTGTCAATGAGGAGCTTGAAAGAACTAAGCGGGCTGTTTTTGATATTAGACAAGAAAACCATGCTTTAATGACCTCCTTAGCAGCTGACAATGAGGATTCTGTCAAGCTGGCAATGGAATTTGATAATTTAAAAGAAAGTTTGAGGTGTGTGAATGCTGAATTGACATTTGAGAAAGGCATCAGAGCTGAATTAGAGGGCACAGTAGCAGATCTTACTGCCCAGTTGAATAAGAAACATGACCAGCTGCTTGGTTTTGATAAGCAGAAAGCTGAACTAGTCAATCTAAAGCAACTAGTATCCGATCTAGAATTAGAGAAATCAAGAGTTAGTAGTCTTTTGGTGCATAGTGAGCTATGCTTAAAAGAGGCAGATGAAAATGCTTCATCATTGCATCTCCAAGTTACTGAACTGGAGACTTGCCTGGCAGAAGTGTATGAATATTTGTTAGCTGCCGATGTTGAACTTGTTTTCACTCGAAATCAGTTCCAGACCAGGATGCAGGAGCTCAATCAGCAACTTAATTCTTTAGATGGGCACCATGAGGAACTCTGTGTGAAACATCTTGATGTATTGAGCACACTGAATAGGCATACTGCTATTGAAGAACGGTATGTTGAAGAAAATGCTCGACTGTTGACAGCTCTCGACTCACTAAAGTCTGAGTTAGAAGCCTCGGTTACTGAGAGAAAAGTGCTTGCAGATAAAGACAAAGAAAGGTCAGCTGAACTTGAGATGTTTAAGACTCAGGCCGAACATCAGAGGTTTAAGACAGAGGCTGCCATTGCAGAAGCTGGTGAAGATATCAAGGATAGTCATTGGGATGAACTTGAGGTTGAACGATTGAAACATATGTTGGGTACTTTTGAAGAAGAGATTAATAAGCTGAGGTCCTCCAGAGATGAAATGGAAATTACAGTTACAGTTCTCAGAGCCAAATTAGATGAACAATGTGGTAAGATTTCATTGCTGGAGGAATATGATGATGAACTGATGATGCTGCGGAAACAGCACAGTGAGCTTACTCACAAGCTTTCTGAACAAACTTTGAAGACAGAAGAGTTCAAAAACCTTTCTATCCATTTAAAAGAACTTAAAGACCAGGTTGATGCTGAGTGTATACAGGCTCGGGAAAAAAAAGAACCTGAAGCACTGTCCGTCACCATGCAGGAGTCTCTGAGAATTGCTTTTATCAGAGAACAGTGTGAGACGAAGCTGCAAGAGCTGAGAAGCCAGCTATGTGGTTCCAAGAAGCATGGTGAAGAGATGCTGTTGAAACTTCAAGATGCCCTTGATGAGGTTGAGAATAGGAAGAAAAGTGAGGCTTCTCACACAAAGAAAACCAAAGAGATGTCATTGAAGATCTTGGAATTAGAAACGGAGTTGCAGTCAGTGCTTTCTGACAAGAGAGAAAAGGTCAATGCTTATGATGGAATGAAAGCTGAACTCGAGTGTTCATTGATAAGCCTTGATTGTTGCAAAGAAGATAAACAAAAGCTTGAAGCTTCTTTACAGAAATGTGAAGAGGAAAAGTCTAGAATTGCAGTTGAGCTTTGTTCTATGAGAGAACAGCTGAGAGATATAAGTATTCGAGAGGACGGAAATTCCAGACCAGGCATTGGGGAGTGCATGCCCAGTGAGCAATTCATGGATGTTCAACGAGAAGTATCGTTGGAATTTGATCAATACCTTAATTCCTTGGACAGAGATAGACTGTTGAGGTGCAAACTAGCAGAGGACGAATGCTCACTTTCTAGCAATGAAAGTAGTCAATCAAGTTCACAGATGACAATGCAATCCATACAGGTAATTATCCTTTCTTGATTTCAGTTATTCACATTTAATTCCAGCCTATGAGTTTTCTTGACACTTTTTGCACTTAGAAATGCAAAAGTGATTTGTGACATAATGAGGTATACCTGTGGTGAGCTGCCTGATTTTTTTTTTTGGCTTTATAGTATAATACAAAAGGAAGTCTATTCTAATTTGGAGGACCACTAAGATGGTCTAACAATGATATATATCTTACCATAGTTGTCAAGGCGTCGCTTAGGCGTCCAAGCGGCCTAGTTGGAGTATGGGCGACTGCTGCCTTATTACATTAGCGCCTTACTACAAGGTGCGACTCTTATATTTGTTATGTCATTTACTTAAGATATTATTCATAAATAAGCGAAGTTTTTATATTTTTTTTATTTCATTTACTTAAGATATTATTCATAAATAAACAAACACCCCCTATTTGAATCCAATAAAAATAGTTTAAAACTCAAATTGTAAAAGGATAAAATGTAATCCCCCACTCAAGAACAAAAACTAAATTATTGGTTGTACGAACGATTTTCAACTTTCAAATGTTGAGGTTTTTCTAAATTTTGAAAATTTCATAGATCTTATCATGGTAAAACTTTGCTAAAAATCAAAAGGTAAAATAATCTTTTGTTTTGATATCCATAAAATTATTTTCATTTAGGTGATTTTAACAACATTTGTACACTTTAAAAGAAGTTTGACTGGAACATAACTTTGTTTTTAAAGCTCTGATTTAAGTAATCTTAGACTTGTTGGAGAATTGGTTTTGTGCTGTACCTAATACAAAATGTCTCATGAAAAGTAAAATCATTTGACCAGTCAAAAATCATTTGACCAGTCAAACTTATTATAGAACAAGAACATTTCTCTAAATGTTGATTTTTGATGACTTAATGTACTTAATGTTGATTTTTTATGACTTGATGTTGATGTTAGAAAAGAGGGAAAATAAAAAAATAACACTTGTTCGCCTTAAGAAGGTCGACTTGTCGCCTAAGCACGGAGGAAGCCCTCCAACGCCTTGGTTCGCCTCGTTGACAACTATGTATCTTACATTTATTCTTGTAAAATATTGAACATCAGTAGATGAGGAACACATGGTTCATATTTGTAAGAGGTGCACCATTTGGTTTCCAACCTAAGAGCTCCCAGGCCCCAGTGGATCTGATCACAAGATTGTAAGCATCCAAAAAACCGTAGCTTGCTGCACAACTCTGCATATACCCCATTTGCTTCTTTGTACAGTTGTTGGAGACTGTCTTTGGGATCTAAGCAGCAATTTCTTAAGAGTTACCAAATAAAGAAAAGTTCCAGGAATAAGCAGAGTGAAAAAATGTTGGTAGGGGTTTTTGATTAACTTAATTTATCCTTGTACCTTATCTTTCTTGCAAAACTGAAAGGAATGGATTCTTGAACTCTGAAGAAATTAAATAACTGTCACTTGCCAAAGTAATAGGTGCCCAATATGTTAAGTAAGATCAGAAATATTTGTGGTCGTGCCAACCATTGAAAACATTGAAACATGGTTGGTGTATTTCATTTCATTTTATTATATCTTAGTTAATGAACTTATTTAAGTATTAAATTTTAAATCTTAGTTATCAGTTTATCTTCTTTGGACATATCGGCTGAAATTTCGGTTATTTCTTTAATTTTTGAGAATCTCCATTAATTTTTCCGAATGTGATTTTGGCTTTTGGAAACTAGGCCCAGATCCAAGTTTCACGTCAGTACTACATATCATGGGGTTGGTGGGTTATAAACCAGCCCAGACTGCTCACTGAATTATCTCCCAAGCCCTTCTGGATTGGGGCTTCAGAGAGTTTATGCATTTTGACAGTCTTCTCTATCTCCTGTCATGCTGATGGAAATCATACTCTCCCTAAGAAGAGATGCATGAAAAGAGGTGGTCTATCACTTGGTTCAATTCAACACTTTCTTGAGAATAAAAGCAATTATTGAAAATATTAACAAAGACTTCTCCATTGGATCACTATGTTCTCCCCTCCCCTGGCCCTTGCCTCCGCCTCTTCGGTATTTATTGATGAAGCAGTGCTACCAGCAGCCAGTTTATCTGTCCATGTAGCCTAATCAAATTGAGAGGTTGACCATGATGAATCCATCTTCACTAAGCAATGAAATGCATTTTATATTTATTAGTCATCACAGAATATGGTTCCCCCTCTATCTAATTGTACCGGCCATGATCCACAGTTTTTTTTTTCTTGTTGTCTAACTTATGAGTAAATAAATATATGCATGTACTTATAGCTGCAATAGGAAATAATTTTCCTTTAGTAATGAAATGCACTTGATAATTATTAGTTGGCAACGCATATGTTGTGTCATCTTTGGTAGCAGTCATCCCTTCCCCCACTTATGTATTATTTATTTATTTATTTTTTAATTTAGAGGTTTTATCACTTTTTGAATTCATTATTTTGCACTATTGTAATGAGAATCTGTGTTGTGATTTCTTTCTGTATCGCTGCCGTATTTTTGTTGTGGTTCTGAATCTGGGATTATTTTCCTGTTTTGTGATTTGGTAGTGTAAGCCTGTTCAAGCACTATAATATTTCTCAGATTGTTTGGTTTGGTGTCAAAAGTCAAAACTAATCCCTGAACTTGCCACTTAGCAGGATAATACTGTATCGCAAAGTGTGCTGGGAAGCCCAATTCAAGTAATTATGGGTAATGAAGCCATTCTTCAAAATCATGAAAAGAATGTAGCTCTTATCAGTGACCATTTCAAAGCCCAAAGTTTGAAGTCTAGTATGGATCTCCTACACAGAGAGGTAAGTGTGGTCTTTGAAGGGAAACTGAAGTGTTTCGATCTCTTTCTTGTTTATTTTTTACCAGCTTGAAATTCATGTTAGTCTTGACTTCAGAAAATTTCCTCAGGAGGGATATCTAATGTGACCTGTTTTAAACCTATGTCATATTCTTGCAGTTGGAAAGGATAAAGAACGAAAACATTGCTTCATCTCTTTTACATGATGACCATCAATGTGAACCCGCTTTTCCAGGTTTACAAAAAGAACTGTTGCAATTACATGAGGTATGTATTTACACATCCTTTACAACCTCATGGCATAAGACCCTCTTTGCAAACTTTAAATTATTCTCTTCCTGGCTTTTTAACAGGCCAACAAACAACTAGGAAACCTATTCCCATTCTTTAATAAATTTTCTACGAGTGGAAATGCATTAGAAAGGGTACTTGCATTGGAAATTGAGCTTGCAGAAGCGTTGCAGGCAAAGAAAAAGTCAAGTATCCATTTCCAGAGGTAACTCTCATCACTTAGATATAATAAATTCTGAACAAGCTAATTGTGGACACACAAAATACATGTTTTATGTCTCTTCCTTTTTCCTTTTTTTAATAATCTCCTTACGTTTTTAGAAACTTCGCTAATGATTTTTCTTTTTTGGTCTTTTCATTTGTAACGTGGTTATAATTTTATATTAAGCATTGTTAGAACTTCTTGTCATACAGTTAAATATTTTAATTTGACATGAATTGCAATCTGTGTACAAGTTTCAACTTCTATAATGATATGTTTGTTCACAGGCATTAGATGCAAGACTGCTCCACTAAAGAAAAAATTCCTAGCCTTTTTGCTTCCCAGTTGGCTGATCATCTCATAATTTGTTACCTTCTGAAGGTCTACAGATGCTGTAGTAGAGTTACCTCCAATTAATTCAGATGGGGCAATAAGAATATTGGATGATTGATCAACTGTTCCGGCCAGTGGCCACTCATATTGTAGTCCTTGTGTACCAATATATGCGCAAATAAACTTTCGGTAGTTAGTGAACCCTCGTCCACAGCCAGCATAATGCCTACAAGATTTACTGTTTCGTGCATAAGAGGGGGGGGTGAGATAATAGGGGATAAGGAAAAATAATTAATAAAAGAGAAATTAAGATGGAGATAGAAGAAATTGGAGATAAAATAGGGGAGAAGTTTGGCATTATTGATGAAGCCTGTCCCACTTGGGTGAGGAAGCCTACCTCATCTCTTTGTAGGGATAATTTAGGGATTTTCAACTCTATCTCTTCATTCAAATGCTGCTAATTTAAAGAGTTACAAGGCAGTTCAAATAACCGACTCCAATAATAAAAAACTACACCCACTACCCTTACATGGCACTGCTTCCATGTACACTAACATCCTCTAACCAGTTATAACTATTTATAATTTCCTTACACCTCATATTACCTAACACATTAGGACTCCTATGTGACTATCCAAGTCTAGCATGTTACATTTACGGAGATGCAGGATTTGATTTGGATCATTGGCTCCTTGATGGGATGCCCATCCTAGGTTAAGAGGGAAACAAATATGCTCGCCAATAATACTTCTGATGTATTGACAGAGATAGGGGAAAACCTATCAATATCTCATGAGGGTTAGGAAACTTTTATCCGAGAGAAAATCTTAACGGTTACATACAATCGCAAAATACACAAAAGTTGTCCCTTTTTCATGTGGATTTACCCATCACAGAGATGCACAGAGGAACAAAACAAATTTCTTATATCCCTTTTCCACTCAATCCAGGTACAAATCAGACGTTATTCTGGTTCATATCCAATTTTTTGTGAAACTATTCCTCAAGCAAGGCAGATGGGGAAAACTCTGACATGATTTCTGGGTCTTAATTATTATGTAGGATAAACGGCTGAGTGGTTCAAGGCATAGCAACAACTATGTAGGCTTTGTAATAGTGAAGAAGAAAGAAAGAGATGGAGGAAGAGGAAGATAGCTGAACCACGATAGATTCAGTATATCTATCGTGGACTCCCTGTAATAGCAAGGAGATAAAGAGTTGTAAACCTTGTACAAGACTATGACCATAGTTTTCATGGTGACAAGGCGAACCAAGGCGTTGGAGGCTGCCTAAGCGCTTAGGCGAGAAGGCTCCCACCTTAAGGAGAACAAGGCGAGCAAGTGTTATTTTTTATTTTCCCTATTTTTTAACATTATTTAGTAAGCTACATATACCTTGCATCATAAAAAATCAACATTAAGCCACATTAAGTCATTAAAATTCAACATTTAGCCGTATCAAATCATAAAGATCAACACTTTTGCTAAAAATAAAAATCAACACTAAGTTATATTAAGTCATAAAAAATCAACATTTAGAGAAATGCTTTTGTTCTATAATAAGTTTGACTGGTCAAATGATTTTATTTTTACATGAGACTTTTTGTATTAGGTATAACATAAAATCAGATTTCCAACAACTCTAAGATTACTTAAATGTGAGTTGTAATGATAAACTTATGCGTTGGTCAAACTTATTTTAAAGCGCTCGAATGCTATTAAAATCGCCTGAATAAAAATAATTTTATGTATATCAAAACCAAAAATATTTTATCGGACTTTTGGTTTTTAGCAATGTTTTAACTTGATAGGATTTATAAAATTTTCATAATTAAGAAAACCCCCGACATTTAAAAGTTGAAAATTGCCCCTATAACCAAAATCCGGTTTTTGTTCTTGGTCTGGGAGGTTGACTTTTTATCCTTTTGGAATTTGATTTTTAAACTATTTTTATTGGATTCAAATAGTGGGTCTTTGCTTATTTATGAATAATATCTTAAGTAAATGAAATAACAAATTGGGGACGCCTTGACAACTATGACTATGACCAAATCAGGCTTAAATAAAAAAACTAAATATGGTTTAAACAAGGAATCTAAGACTAACAACTACATCAGGATAGGGATACTTAACCTATCGTGATCTATTAACAACATAATACCATAGGGAATCTGACCAGAAAATCTTTGCGGTAGGTACAAAACTTAACACCAACCCAATCTCGATGAATAAAAGATGTTGCACCATTGACTACTATACGAGATCAAGGGCCCACGAAAGGTGACCTCAATGAGGCCCAGCCCTGCGCGTGCTCTAGCAAAGCGATCTCAAAACTCCCCCTCAAGCTGGAGCATATAAATTACTCATGCCCAGCTTGGAACAATCTTTCCGGAAAGTAGGACGAAACGAATGCTTGGTAAATATATCACCCAGCTGATTTGCAAAGAAAACAAATGGAGTAACGATCAACTTCCACATAACTGCATCTCACACAAAATGACTATCCACTTTTGTGTGTTTAGTCCTTTCATGAAATACTGAGTTTCTGGTAATGTAGATAGCAGCTTGATTGTCACATAACATCTTCATGGGCTTGGCAATTGAAAAACCCATCTCTTGGGGCAGTGATTTCAACCACAACCACAGCTAAGAAGACACTTTGTCAGTATCACCATCAGTCACAGTGGTATTAGCTAATTGGTCAGCCCATTCAGGTCTACCGTGTTTGGCCCAACATGTATCAACTGTATGGTTTGATGTAGATAGGGCTGTTAAAAGGAGGACTTGAGCTGACCAAGCCATGGTTCAGTTCTGTTCCAAGTCTGGAGCTGGTTGAGCACTATTGAGGCAGCCTGCTGGCCCCACTTTTTGATCCTATGCTGGTCCATGCATGCAGCAATCAAACCAGCATAGATGCCCCTTCATTAGAGCATATATTGTTCCCTAATTTGGTCTTCTGGAAGAGCCAAGCAGCCTGTCCAGCTTGTGTTACTGTTCACGTGGACGGTAACACTTGAATAGCAAGTCTTGTCTTCAAAAGAAGCTTCTATATTTAGCACCAACAGTCCAGCTGTCCATTGCTTCAAGTCTTCCTTCTTGTTTCCATTCTTGGATTCCTTTACAGCAGGCCGTCCTTCCCCATCGAGCAGCGGTTTCCCCAGCCCAGAATTGACAGCTATGTGGCTTCCTTTCTTGGTGTTTCAGACCAGCCAAGGAGGACCAAAATCGATTCACTTGTCAGGGTTTTCCAACCCCAATCGATTTCCCTTAGTGCTCTCAGCCTGCTGTCCAGATTCCTAAATCCTTTTTAGGGTTTTGTTGACGCTATCAAGGACTACCTTTGATCCAAATTTGGTATCCAACAGGGATCTCCATCACCTGTTCTACAATACTTTTTATTTTGGGAGTTATTCTCAGATCTCCCAACCTGAGAGCAGTTTGTAAAGACCTTTGGAGGATTTGTTCAGCATTACGAGAGAAGCATCTGATCAGAACTTGAGCTCCATCAGAGCTGCCTACAGCCAGCCGCAGGCTTCCTCCTATTTCAGCCAGATTTGACTCAGATTTGAGCTTTGGTTCTAAATCTGATTTCAGATTTGAATTTGTGGGATCCTAATTGGGGTTGGGTAGTTCCTACCTAGCCTTACGTTATGGTTAGGCTTTCCACAAAAAGAACATTGTTGGGGAACCAGTATGTATAGCAGCCACCTTCACCACGACCATGACCACTCCATGAGCTATGGTCTCTCCCAGATAAGGTAGAACCTCAGCCACGGCCAGCCACAAATGCAGTAAAATTCCTTGGGAAAGGATGAGTTGTCAGATCTTGAAGGAGTAACCATACGCTGAAGAGGGGCGAAATTTCGTTTAATGAAGGCACCTTTTCTCCTGCAAGAAGTTGCCTTTTAATGGACTGATAATTAGGCCATAAATTTGGCAACATGAAATTCAACCCCACTGAACCTTCAACTGTTCCAGATCAGAGGATCAGTAGTAAGAGGTTGATGAATCTGAAGTTCAAGTATACCCTTAAAAGTGCTGAAGTATTCATTCAACGACTTTATCCTCTTGAAGTTAAACATATGCTCATATAGATCATAAATCCGGGACATATTCTTCTCTTGAGAGAAGTTTTCTCTTAAATTTTTCCCTTAGCAGTGGTGTGGAACATAGATAGTTGGATCCATACTGTTCCACAACCATATTTTGAGGGTGGAATTCTCATGCATCCACTCCTCATAAGCTTGGATAGCAGTTCGTTCTTTAGGATCCGTGGAAGGGGGTTCAGATGTGAGATATTTCCTTTAGCATGAATTTAGACCTGAACAGCATGAGCCCCTAACATATAGATAGAAACTCCGTTGAGTTTGATAATGGTGATCTAAGCATTGATATTATCTAAGGTAAGTTTAGGATCAGCCATCATGTACTGTGTAAGACGATCAATAATGGAAGTTGATAATCAATCTCTGGCCAGCAACCAAACCTGGTCAAAACAGTAGCCGAAGAATGTCTGATGTATCTCCAATGTGGTATAAATATAGCAGCCCAATGGGGAATAATAAACACTTCAATATCACAGGCCTTGATATAGTTCAGAGACTAGCAACGCAAAAATATAAAATCTGAAAGAGAATAAACCGTGTGTGATTTGCAATAGGAACCTATAAAAAGATGTCAAATGGACACAAAAACTGGTCGAATGACCTGGTGTAGAACAGCAACAATTTCCTAAAAGATAAAAGGATCGACTGGTCTGATGCAAAGTAATTTCAGAATTTGATATTCTATAATTTTCCCAAAAACAGTGTATTGCCCGTAATATAGAAGAAATCTGATTTTAGAAAATCAAGAGCTTTGATTAGTCCATAAAAGGGATCGAGTTCACCTCCAAGGGTTGTCAACTGACCCCCAAAACAAGAAAATGATCTGATGGTTTGTTGTGAACTAATTTAGGTCTGACACCTTCCAAAAAAATAACCAGAATATGTTTCTTAGCCTTTTAACTGCATAAATCTAGACTCCGGTAGATTTATACTTCCATGAATAGCAAGGTATAAAGTAGTAGATGTAAAAGATTCTAGTTTTTATTTTTATCATCAGCAACTAGGACATTAGATAGGATGTAAGCAGCATAGGTTGCTGCAACTAGTAAAAGAACCTAGTCCTTGAATGGATTATCAAACTAGACTTTGCAAATGAAGATGTAGACTGATTACAGTAACTCTGATACCAAGTAACGGTGAAGAACACTAATAGCCAGTCAACGCCACATGTGAAGGAGAGAAGAAGATGAGAGAGAAGAGATGGAGGAAGAGGAAGAGAGCTGAACCACGATGGATTCAGGTATCTATTGTGGACTGCCTATAATGTGTTTATAATAGTAAACAGATAAAAGAGTTGTAAACCTTGCACAAGACAGACCAAATCAGACTTGAACAAGGAAACTAAATATATCTTAACAACTAAAACTAATAACTACATCACGATAGGGGTAACCTATCGTGATCTATTAACAACATAGTACCGCAGGGAATCTGAGGACCTTGTTTGTTTATAGCCTATATTTCTACTACTCACTTGTATATTTTTCAATACTTGAAATTTCTACACCTGAGTTTTGTGATTCTGTCCTGATATAACTAATGGAAGTATAAATTATCATCTAGAAGCTGACAGCAGTTTTCTGTTTTGGATGGTTCAGTTCATTCCTGAAGCAACACAGTGATGAGGAAGCCGTATTCCAAAGCTTTAGAGATATCAACGATCTGATCAAAGACATGTTAGAACTGAAGGGAAGATACAGAGCAGTGGATAATGAACTGAAAGAAATGCATGGCCGATACTCTGAACTGAGCCTACGGTTTGCAGAGGTAGAGGGAGAAAGACAGAGACTCTTGATGACACTCAAGAATAACAGAGTATCATCCAAGAAGTCATCTCGCTTAAATTTCACCACATCAGCCAATGTTGAAGACTTGTCATAACAACTTCCAACGATATGAGTGGACATCATCAAGAAGTCCCAGAAATTACCATTCTTTGGCTGTTTTTCCAGGAAGAGTGGAACTTTTAGCATCTGTAAATTCAAGTATCATAACTCTTGACCTTTTAAGTCAAGGCTGAGATGTTATCTTGATTTTGTATAAATAATAAATATTGTCTCCCATTCTCATGGTCAGCCATAAAATGGTGTAGGATCCCTGTGGTACATTCAACTGTCCATAATTGGGTATATATAATTCCTTGACTCTGTATAGTAAATTAAATTCTTTCATTGATCATAGTAGTTGGAGGCTTAAATGTTTCACTTTCAACAGATTCATTTTCTTCCTTTAATACTGCAGAGATCGTCATGGCTTTGCTTGCCGTAACCACTCAGGGTTACAGTTCCGCATTAGAGTTATTACCATTTCATTGGCATCGGCAAAGAGACCAAAGCAGGCCTCAAGAGAACTTGCCCCCTAAAAGTTGGATCATAAGGTGAGGGAATCCAACCATTTAAACCCTACCAAGTCTTATAGGACTGATGTGGGATCAGCCTTCCTTCGCATCTGATTGATATAAGATTGTAACAGACCAGTACCCTTGGTCCTACTTTAAAAGTGGCCATTTTCGGAAAACTAAACAGTGCTCGTACCTCTTTGATTTTCTGGAAAGTTGGTAATGGTCAACAAATTCTATCTGGGAGGATTCCTGCATACTAGGGATATCTGGTTTACGAATTCCAAATCATATTCCTTAAAGAAAGGGATCCCAAAGAGTCGGTGAACGAATAGATAACACCAAGAACTTGAAATAAGGATCTCTTTAAACTCATCTGATGGTCATCTCTTTCGATCTTTTAAGCTTATTATTTGCTATCAGAACTGTTATTAAACTTCTAGTGAGTGTTATCCTATCAAAAGGAAGCAGGTCTTTTATTTGTATTCCCTGGGAACTAGCTATCTACACTTCTCATAACAAGGTTTCAAGGTCTTTGGAAGCACTGAAGAGAAATTGCAATTTCATCCACAACCCCCACCCCACCCACCCCCCGCCCAAAAAAAAAAGAAAAATAAGAAGTAAGAAACATCAATGTGGCTAGTAAATATGAATGAAAAATGATAGCCATCTAAAACTGATCAAAAGGTATGAAAACGAATTATTATTTCAGTCATTTAGAAAGGTAATGAACCATTAAAAACCCCCACAGAAATCAGACCAATGTTCTTTGTTTTGTTCTATATTTTCAGGGAGATACCTTGTTATGAACCTTGACCTTTCAATTCCACTTCTCCCACACCCCTAATCTTTGCCCTCTAACGTTGAAGGGGAAAAAGGAATTCCACTACAAGAAACAACACATTCAAGACAGAGACCATGTAATACAACAAATGAGGCATCCCAAGCTTCAAGCTTCGTCGGCAGCCACTCCAGACAAAATGCAAATAATCCAATCAACCTCCCAACAGTCCAAATACTCAAGACAACGGTGAAAGCAATGACAACCAACTGAGATGGCCTGTCAGTCTTGCAATCTTGAGTCACAGGATTGAGCACGGACATCTGTCTTTCTTTGGGGAGTCGGCCAGCTTTTTTTCTGTACCAAATGATGCATCATGTTAGTATTAGACAGATTTTGGGCAAGGACTAGCATCTTGTGTCTAGCCTTCATCCACTATGAGCATGTCCATGTTCGTAACTACAATTGTTACTATTTTGCAGTGAGATGAATCAAGAATCATGCCTCAAGAACCAAATATTGCTTCTAATGCATTTCAAGGCACATAAAATTTATCTAAAAAGATAAAATTGATTAATACAGTAAGGTGTAATAAAAGGATTTCCAATCTATGCATTGTCTAGTAAACTGATTAACTTAGCCATTTACATACGATCAAATACTAAGAAAGAAAGGAGATGCATTGCCTACTTGGTTTGGATACCGAAGGGTTTCACCCTTGCTTGAAATCCCCATGTAACCGACCCCATTAAGTTGGGATAATGTTGTTGTTGTTGTTGTAGTACTACTTCATATTCAGTGGCAGCCAAATATGGTTAAATACAGAGATGTGGACGGCAACATCACAAATGTAGCAGTTGTACAAGGTCTTCTACCTGATGGACAGTGATGAAGGGGGTATTTTGTGTAGGGAACAATCGTACAATATACAGATGTTTCTCTTGATCACATGTGGTGCCAGTTTGCTTTAAGAGGTGGGTGGAGGGGAAGAGAATCCCTGTAAACTAGTTCTGGTTCAAGACCTGTCTTCATCTACTGAAAACTATAAATAACCATTGACCAACTTTCAGCTCCAAAGAAAAGAGGACCCAAAAGCCCAAGTAGAGAGACCATCAAGCCTCAAAAAGAAGCATCAAATGTCTTGGTAGCAGATGTCAGGAATACATTCAAAATATTTGATCAATCTTGAAAAATGGTACTGTTACCTTTTGGCACACCAAGTTTCGTTGAAGAGATAAATTCACTTGGCCCTTAGCAAACAGTTTGACCCATAATTGTCACTGCGACTAGGCAATCCTAGGCATTGGAGGGGCGCCGGCCTAGGCATCACCCAAGTGCCCTACGCGTGCAGTATATGACTATATAATGATGTTTATATACAATATACCATATCAATGTAGTATGATATAATAATGCTAGTAATGACCTAAAATGAGAAAACCAATATATAGTAAACAAAACATAGAATATAATAATTAAGCATATTCTTTCAAAAAAAAAAAAAAAAGAACTCGTGAAGTGTCAATAAGGCGTGCTTCACCTTGGACCCAAGAAAGAGTTTGATGCCTAGGCAAAGCCTTGAGAACTATGGTTTGACCATTGGGAACTAATAACAGGAATTACCACCAACCCCCTCCATACAAGTTAAAGATTACAATCTCACACTGTCAACTCGCAAACAACGAATATCACATGAAGTGTTTGCGAATATCACATGAAGTGTAAATCCATTTATACTCCTTCAGATTTTCTGCAGAAAAGATAACACTGCAGCATGCACACCAGATTATTGATTAGGAAGGTTGGTTCATATACTACCATGCACATGAGCTCTCTTCAGAACTGGAACATCACACAAGTTGCTTACTAGTCCTTAAGATTTATTTGAGTACAAACTGGATTATGATTGGGGCATTTCTCCAAATCTTATCCACATCCTTTACCAATCGACCTGAATTTCTCACAAAAATTAGGATGAAAAGAATGTGAACTAAGGTAGTAACACAAGACTTACCAGGTAGATGGTACAAGAGGATTCTGGAAAGGATGCAAAGAAGTCTAGTGCCCATTGCCAAATAGGTGGGACAAGCCTTGGGAGGATGAAAATGACAATGGGAATGTACCAACTGTCAACCTTATACAAGTGTCATTTTTTACCCCTGAAATATCTCCTGTAATGACAACCAGTGTTCCACTCAGCAAGCATACTACCAACTTCTGATAAAGGTAGGAAAGCAAAAGGGCTAGAGAAGTATGGTCAGGTTTGGCAAGAATCACAAATGAAGTTAATATTAGAGAATGAGAAAAATATGTTAGGCCCTTTTTAATTGTTGGCTGATGCAGTTGAAGCTCCCTGAGAACTCATTGAAAGAAAATAGTTGGATCTTGGTTCCTGTCACAGAAGAAATCCAAAACAAGAGAAATTAATCCCAAACTCACCGATGGCATTCTTGCCATTTCCTTGTCTATAGAAGTTGTTGAGTCCAAAGCAATGCTCAAAATTCTGTTATACATCTTGCATTTCCAAAAGAAATATGGTCTTACATCCATCCTCTGCAAGCAAGTGAAGAAGGGATCCCCCTTATGCTTTCTAAGAGCCTTATCCTTTAATTCCCAAATTAGCCAGGATGCCAGAACTCTGGTTATTACCCTGAACTCAGATCTTGCCCACTTGATAACTTGATAAAAGCTTCTAATCAATGATAGCTTTGGTACTTACAACATGTCACTGTCATCTTGACATCCAATTCTAAGTGTTTTTCAAATTGAACCTGAATAGAACACTTCCTGTCTACGCCTTCTATTTTGTGCCTAACTACCATATTAACCTTAGGTAGCATGCAAAGGAATAGAATTCGAACCACTTCCCATGCCCCACAAAAAGAAGGGGAAAGAAAACGCCATGCACCAAAATTTACTAATGAATTCCTTTACTCAAAAATCAACTACTATTTGGATACACACCAACTGTTGCATGAAACGGGAGGATTATTAATTCCAGCTTACTAATCATAAGTTAAAGGACATCTTGATATGCCTTTTCCCTGGAAACCATTCAACACAGCACGGATGTTTTAGCCAACTACCAACACTTTAGGAAGCTAATGACTGACATATATATTTAATTTCCATTCTATTAAATAATGTGAGACATAATATTGAAGATAAAGCTGGTGTTTTCAGGAAGAAATCCAATAAACCTATAATAAGTCTTACTCCACAAATTCAAATAAACACAACATAATGCTTTAGCAAATTAGCCACATTTACATAATTGATATTTACAATTGTGTAGGAAAGGTATTAACTTTAAATACTTGAAAATTCAATCCTTCATAAGATAACACAAAGTCAACCAACTTGCCACACTCCATGCTCAACTAGCGAGAGAAATGCACTCAAAGAAGCAATATGCACCAACAACAAGAAAAAGAAGAAAGTCTTATACAATGGGCTGTAATCAGTTGGTGTAATTATCTTTCATATTTCAGCTACATTCACTGGATAATGTAGGAAAGAAACATGAAGGGGTCAAATGAGCTCTACGTTTGGGATTAACCCAATAATACACAGCTTTGGAAACCGTTACAATTCCAATCCACAGAAAAATCCAGGCAAATTTTCCATACATCTTCTGCACCACCAACTGAATGTATGAGACCTAGGGGGTATCAATAAGTCAGTTTCAAGTTGCATCCACCAATTCCCACATCCATTCCATTTAAGTGTACAAGTGTGCCGATAATAGGCTATTATAAGTTTAGAGGCAAAGTCTGGTTAAAGTGCATTGCTATGTATAACAATAAGGGAGAACCAATCCTAGAAAATGCTTAAACAACTTAGAGTTCAGCATAACCTACCACAATAAGCTATATTCTCCAAACACTGAATGCAAAGCCAATACAAATAACTTAGTTACTAACATATAAATATAATTCAGCTCTTCCACAACACTTCCAAAATTATTTTACATGATATTAAAAATATTTAAAAAATTAAAATGTTGTGCCCAAGCAAAGTCCCTAAATCCCTTATTTATTTATTTGGGAGCGAGGTTTAGCCAAGTCAGACAACTCATGTTTCATGTTTGTGTTGGATTTTGACACCAGCACTTGTATCCATGTAATGTAGCTACCCAACAAGAGTGAATAGTTTTTTCAGGTAAACAATACTTGACTGTTCAGAATGGACATGAAATTTAAAATATCTAAAATAAAAAGATTCTTTAGACTAATGGTTTCTGGGATATATTCATGAACATATTTCTTCAGTAACCAAAAGTGGACAGAAAACTATCTCAACCATCAATCAGGTTCAAGACAATGGACCTGGAAAAAGCTAGGTCGATAAAGTACTCATTAACACCCCTAATGAGATCTTATCGTGATGATTATATAATCCAAATAACAATGATCTGATAGACTACTAAGGTAGATTTGATTCACATGGTGAGTTCCAAACTAAGCTTAAGTGATGTGTGTAGTAAAAATGAAAGATAATGCGCTCTGTGAAGTACCACCATTCTTGTCTGATAATGGAGGGCGCACAACAACATGCATAGTGGTGACTCCGCCGGCAATTTCTTGGACTGGTACTCTACACTGTGCCAGTGTCCTGTTGTTTTCCAATATCTTACCTGCATTGATGAGCTTCAGATCACTTACCGTCCTTGGACCATTTTCTTTATCTACCAAACAAAAGACATACTTAAGTCAGAGAATTCGACAACCAATAACAAGAAAGTGAAACGGAAGGTGAATGTAGAAAATCACAAAAGCAATCCAACTTTTTTACTAGTTTTTAACTGTAATATGACAATCTCTATTACCCCCCCAAACCCCCCCCCCCCCACAAAAAAAAAAGAAAAGAAAGAGAGAGGGGTACCATGACATATCTTGAAATACCAGAATCAAAAGGTAACAATAACTTGTATTCTTTTTTGGTAGGAAGCAATCATGAAACAACAATCACTAAGCAACAATGTGATATCACTTCGCTGAGATAGCTTACATTTCTGATGTTCAGACGGTCAGTCTGAAGCAACACTCCTAAATATACAAATCATCTAAGTCATAAAAGAATATTTGGGGTCGGCTACTCAATAGTTTCTAGGCGTCCAGGGCCATGCTATCACTCTGCAAGTTTCAGAAAAGAATCCTATCAATCTAAGAACTTAAGATTTCTGAGATGCCAATGTACTTGATAGACACACTGAAAGTTTGATAGCAAGCAAGATAGCAGAGAAACATCTTAAAAAAGGGTGTTCAATACAGACGAATTGAAAAAATATTTGTGATCAGCATAACAAAAAGTCACAAATGGTGTGGGGTGTGAACTAAAAGCAAGAACCCAAATGGTGTGGAGGGCTATGATCAACAGTGAAATTATGGGTTCAATCCCTGAAAATAGGAGATAAAGATCCAATATATATACAAGAAGAGAAGATTATCATAATCCAGATAATTCGGAATCCACTCATTAAAGCCTATGCTATAAACTTCATAAGGACAAGTTGATCATCGGATTGGTTTTTTATATGGTGCATCAAAGATAATAATTAACAGAACACGACGTTTGAGATGCACCAATTCCATGCATCTAATACTAAAACGCAACTTGCCACCACTCTAGGTTAGAGATACCATACATGGATATTTGTAATTTTGTGGCATGAAACAATAAAAAAGTTGATTAAGTAAACAAATTTTTAAAAGCATAAAAAATGAACAACTATCACATCTTTTATGGCAGAAGACCAAATCTTAAGAGCAAAATATTTTTAAGAGATCGAAATTGGAAATGGCGGAATAGACCACTGAAAGTAGCATCATTAGAAAAGCTAAATAGTTTGAAAATTGAATCCAATTCTGGAGCTATCACTTGAAAGAAGGTTATAATCTAGAATAAAAAAATCAAAAATCCAAAGAAGAAAGAGAAAATCCAGAAATATCAATTTCCATTGCTGAAAAAAAGAAAGGGGTATGAAAAATCTCTAACCTTTCGGCCATTGAGCAAGTATGAATTCCTTAAGAGTTCCTACAGTGGTGGTAGGACTATACTTGTTGGGTCCAATGTCTGTTCCATCGAAGAGCCTGAATTTGAGCTCAATCAATTCCTCTTTAGCCATTAACCAACCTTTAGAGACAACCCACCTGAAAACTTTTATTTACTATTTCATCCTCCCTTCACATCGCTAAGATTCAATAATAAATTCAAAAAATTCTCTCACAATGACCTCCTATCATGTTCATCAGAGGACACCAATTCTCAACAAATTCAATCTTAGAAATGAAAACAACAGAATCCAGACAAAGATTTCTGAGGCTTTGTTATCACTCAATCATCAAGTAGATTCATAGAAATCCAGAACAGGCAAAAATCACTACCTGTATTACCAAATTTTCTATACAATCCTCCCAGAAACTCACCCCCAAAGCCTCTCTATTTCCACAATATCCGCTTCAATACCAATTTCACCTGTCCTTACAAGGAAGTCCCATCAAAAACCAGATCAATCTCCTTAATTCTAAACTAATTAAACATCAATTCCATCCCACAAGAAATCCGTAATAGTAAAGTGAAAGGAGATGCTTTCCAGCTTAACGTGAGCACTAACCTTCTTTTATTGTTAAAGTTGACAACTGAACGCCAAATTCGAAAAGTGAGGTTATCACTGAAACGCGAAAGAAAGAAAGAAAATGACGTCTCCAGAGATTCCTTTTCCGGGGAAAAAAACAGCCGATGAGTATATACCATTACTGGGTTATCACGTAAACAAAAATGGGATTTGAGTTTTTTCTGTTACCCACAATGAATAGAGATTCTCTTCATCCTTGGGTGGCGTTCTGATGGGGATTTCTGGAACAGTGGAGAAGATATTAAAATGTTGTATACACGAACGGATCATTATGACATCTCAATGGTGGAATCCTTTCACCGACCGTGAAGAAAACCTTTAGAAAGAAATATTTTATTTTTCCTTGATTAAATTTTAAATAAATAAGAGAAAGAAAACACATTAAATCATCATTACTGTTAATCTTATCATTTTTCCATTTTCTTGCTTTGTGGTTTTTTTTTGGGTTAATGGTTGGGGAGCAGGAGGGGGAGAGAGCTGCTCGAATCCCATACCCAATTGATAACTACATGGATCGATTATATGTATTCGTCCCCGTATCATTGTCGTTTATAAACTTACTAACTATGGTGTTTATCAAGTATTTAAATCACATTAACCAAATGATATTGATGTGAATTGGCTGGTATGAACAGTATATATGATTTTGTATTTAATTTTTTACCAAAAAAAAAACTTTTTGAACCATTCTGTCCTCAGTATCAATCAAATATCTATATTGAGAACCAACGATACAAATACATATCGCAGTATCAATACCTTTAATACTGATCTTTATACTTTTGATATTGAATTTCTCAAAACTATCTCTCATCCTGACCCAACATGGTCTTGCCTCATTCATGGAAAGGATCAGGTTGATCTATTATTTGCTAGTCGAGTTAGGGCCAATAAAGCATAAAAAACAGTTGTGAGAGGATTATCTGAGCGAGCAACATAGGTGAGAGCACACTAATAAGGTGTGATAAAATGATATCATATGTTAAGGAGAATGGTGTCATTTTATGAGAAAGAGAGAGAGAGACTGAAATAATAACGTATCCTACCCCAGAAACTCAAAGTTTTTTTCCTAAAATTATTTTAGATTGCAAGACCCTTTTCCTCACATGAACTTATGTTTCTTTGTAATCCCAATTCTGGGCATCTCCATTGTTTCTGTTTAGGTAGTTTTCCCTTCTAATGAGGTCTTCTTAAAGTTTTCAACTCTCAATCATCGAGTTAAAGAAGAGATCCTTTAAGAAGTGGGGGAGGTGGTTGTGGGGTCAGTATGGGCCCGCGAGACTAGTCAGGTCGAAGTCCGGGATACTCTTCGTTAGTAAAAAAAAAAAAATGTTTGGGCAAGTTGAGGCAACAATATAGCATATGTAAGCACATCAGCTAAAGGGTCAATTTGGTTGGCAAGAATTGGATAGAAAAGAAAAAAAAAATTAATAAAAATAAACATAAAGTCATTATTAATAAAAATCATCTCTTTTCATTTCTTGCCAATCAAACATACCCTAAATAATTCAGGATTCTTTTCTAACAGATGGTAGTACTTAATTCTATATGATCAGCATGATAAGCACAGGGGTAGAGGCATTACACAATATATGTATCTAATCCACAACATAGTAAACTATAGTCCAATCTGTCCCCCACCCCCACCACCTCAAAAAATAATAATAAATAATAAATAAAAAAAGAGAGTTTTTCAGAATCTGCCAACCTTCATCTACACCTAAAGCAGCCTTATTTGTGAATCCAAGTCATTAATGTATTGTATGTCAACTGCATGGAGTAAAACACAGTGAATTAGATTGTTCTTAGTTTTGATATTTAATTGAAAGAAAAGTCAAGACAGCCATGGATTTTACTCTTATTGCATATAAGCACAGGTGAGCCACAAAGTTAGTACTAACAATTAATTAAATATAGTGTAGTTTTCAAACAAGTAATAAAATATTAAAGCTCAGAACATTATCAAGATAAGGGGAAAGGTTCTCTAAGGCCATCATCTCACACTACATTTTGAGAGATTATTTTTTAAGAAAGAAAAATAATAAAAGGAGAAAAGAACGCAAACTGGTCGCATGGCCCTTACATCCAGAACACAGAGAGGGGTCAAAATGAGGGCCCAGCCTCTATGAAATACAAAAGACTCACCCCCTTGGATGCCCCTCCCCCTCTCATTGGCCTCAGCATTGGTGCATGGGCCACACTACTAGGTAGTGGCCTATGCCAGCTTTTCTTATGCCTGTCTCCCTCCCAAAATAAAAGGGTAGAGATATCTTTTCACATGGGGAGGAGAAAAATAGACACGCGGGAGCGTTGAAGAAGATCGTGCACTCTCGGTCGGAGTTCTTTTTCCCTAAAGAACACCAATGTGAGAGAGTGTAAGAGACTTTTCCCACAAGATAAATATACAATAAGTGAAACCTATGCATTAAGAGAATTAACTTGTTCAAGTTATTGAAGTTTCCCTGCTGCAGATATCAAGTTAGATGATCTTTCTTCTTCTCAACGTAACTCTTAAGTCATAAATTGTGGTTTTTGACAAAGGTTGGAAGTTAGGCCTCAAAAGCAAACTAAACTAGCCTTCCAAATTGACCAATAGGGTGCATGACGCTGACCCTAAGTGGGTTTAAGATATGGCCAAAATGATGATGAAGATGATGAACCTGACCATTTCAATTTTGGTAAAGAACCTAACCATTCAATCCATAGACTTCTCATGAAAATTGTGTAATTAAGTATATGGAACATTATAAACAAGACCAGTTTCACCATAGCTATGGCTATCTGCTTGGTCTTTCTTTTAAGCTCAGGTTAGTTATCCTTTCTCCAAATTCTAGTGTTAGAAAGTTGCCTTTCACCCAAATAAGGGAAGTTTTGTGCTTAAAAATACCACTCTCCACCCCCACCCCCACCTCTAGAGAGAGAGAGAGAGAGAGAGAAAAGAAGAAGAAGAAGAAAAAGATGAGTCAGATTCCAACCGTACTCAATGGGGGAAAGAAAATAGAGATGCCAAACCCACTCACAAGCAAGAAAACTTATGGATGTAGACATTCCATCTCTCCCTCTCTCTCTCTCTCTCTCTCTCTCATACACACACACACAAACACAATTTGTTATCCATCAGGCCATCAGTTTGGAAATTGACACAAAGATACTGATTCAATTAGAATTGTAGAAGTATATTGAACAACATATATAACCTCACATAGAGATACCATTGCCACAACACTGTTAGGACTTGGGCCAAAGTTCCTAGATTTTTTTTTTTTGACCTGTTGTAAACAGTAATTGGATCCAAATTGGCTATATATACTAACAGATCATTCATTCATTTGTCTAAGGTCTCACCAAGAAACTATAGAGAGTGCAGATTTACTTCGATCACTGCTGAAATAGCAGATGTCCTCAATAATGGTAATTACTCACAGTGGCCGTGGGAGCTGTTTCATATTTTACTTGATATTCAGCATCTATGTTGTGCTATCTCCAGTTAAGGCAAATCATATATTGCTAAATGGTGTGCCTAAGGAACAATGTAAGGAAAGTATGCCTTTTCTAAGGAAGCATACGAGGTTATACAGTCTGAGTTAGCAGCAGGGTCTGTAGTAGACTATCATGCCAGGATTGAGACAGATTATTGAATATCCTGCATTTTTGCTGCATACAACCACTACAACAACAACAACAACAAACTAAGCCCTAGCCCAACTTAATGAGGTCGGCTACATGGATCCAAACATATTAATAATGTGACATGACAAATGAATGATGAAAAATGCACTATGAAAGTGAGAGGTGAAAGATGAAAGTAGCAAAGTAAGAAAAAAGAGGACACAACTCAACAAGATAGGAGAATCTTAGCTAAATAGGGTCGGTCACATGGATCCTTGCTCTCCAATAGGCTCTAACCAAGGTCATACTTGGTACGAGGACTAAACCACCCATGTCATTCACCACAACTTCTCCTATGGTCATTTTAGGCCTACCCCTAGTTTTTTCAATCTGAATCTTATCACTCCTCCTTACTGGGGCGTTGCTAGGCCTCCGTTGAACATGACCATACCACCTCAAACGGCTTTCTCGGAGCTTGTCATTAATCGGGGCAACTCCCAAACTGCTCTAGGATGCTCATTCCTTATTTTCTCATTCCTAGTTTTGCCGCACATCCATCTTAACATCCTCATCTCTGTCACACACACCTTCTCTATATGACACTTCTTAACTGCCCAACATTTCGCTCCGTAAATCATGGTCGGACGCAAAACAGTCTTATATACATATATAAATATATATGTATCCAATTCCAGACTTCAATTATAAACACTAAAGAAGATATTAAAAAGCTAGTAATGACAGTAACAGAACTGATGGATAAAGACACATAATCCTAGTGGTAAAAACTGCTTTCAGTCTAGATGTGATAGAATTTTATGTTGAATTATCTGGGCCGGGGTCAATGTTCTGCAGGCAATTTGAGTGATAATCACTAAAGAAAGACTAAGGTTATTAAGAATCTTACTCTTCACAACTCTAATCACCTTCAAAAAAGTCGAGAATTTATCTGATTCCCACCCTGTACCTGTCACTGTGATTGCGTTCCAAATCTAAACACTACAATGGAATGCTTAAAAGGATGTCAATTAACCTTTGTTAACTCGTACAGACTCTAAAGCAAGGATAAGTTAGCTTTGCAGTTCACAAACATAACTGTAACCTACAGTAACTCGATGCTAATTTGCCAAAACACTTACTAGCCAGTCACTCAATTAAGTCAATTAAGCAGCAAATTTAGGCGCCATAGTTGTCACGGCATCTAGGCAAATCAAGGCAGTTGAGGGGGGTAAGAAACTAAGGCGATACATTGACAATTATTTTAGGCACCGATTATTGAGAGCTTGAAGATGTTTACTACACCTAGAAACACTTCATGTCCAAGTATGGATTTTGAAAAGGACCTACCACAGGCAGAAATCAAGCAATAAGCCTTGCTATAATGATGATGGACTTGGATGAGCCTCCACCTCCCAGTAGAGGAAGATGATTTAAACGTGTAGGTAGGCCCTTTGCATTTATGCAATCCAGCACGGAAGAGTGGGTACTGTGCTTAATTTTCAACAAGCCTTAAAGAAGTCATGAAGCCACTTGCAGAGCCAGAATGTCAACTAGGCAACTGTTCTACTGTCAATGATAAGGGATGGAGGACTTTTGATGGGTTTTTAATGGAATCCTGATGTTTAAAAAATATGATAAAAAATTTTCAACTCCAAGGGAAGTGGTAGCAGAAGGGTGATATGTGATGTCGACAAAAGCATGGTATAGGAGAGGGATGAGAGGAAAATGTTACTATATGTGTTATTACTCTTGTTAAGAACAATCAATTATTAACCAAAGCTGATAGGGTAAATTGGCACGTGTCGTTACAGTAAGCAAGAAGCCAGATGCACCCCTGCCAGAGCCAAGGCATCCGTGCTCTACGATCAGCTCCACCACCAGGAGAGAGAGAGAGAGAGAGAGAGAGAGAGATTCTCATAGATCAGTCACTGACATGGTGATAAGATAGACGTCCAATCCTTAAGCAGCATCTTGCTCGGTCTGTCTGATCTCACACTTCAATCAACCCCCACTGTTTTACCAGCCACACCAACCCTTCCAATCTAATCATTCAATGAATCAAGAGGCTAATCTCTTTTGTTTGGACCGGTAGCTGAAAGAAAGTCCTCATGGCACGTGCAAGGACAAGAAAGCAAGTCCTTCCATGCCCCTAGCTGATCATAGACCAAAGAAGCAACATTGCTAGCACCATTGTGCATTAGCATGCTTTGTCAGCCCCTTTGTCTCGGTGTAGATCGGTGGCTTTTGTAGCGATCTGGCTGGAGCTCTTTCAATATGCCGACTCTGCCTATTATTCAATGAATGAAGCTTTGTTGATAACAGTATAGTAATTACTGTAACGTAAATTTTTCGTGCATCTTGCCAATATATGAGAAAATATATTGCAAGTACAGCACAAACGTGCATTACATTCATGAGGTTTCGCCAACAGGCAAAGAACAATTAGGAGCAACAACATGATCTGTGATGCAGATCAGCTAAAACATATCTAATCAGAGAGAAGTTGAATTGGGTGAGTTGGAGGAATGCTCGGTGTGCTCGGTGTGCACTTCATTGACATGAGCTATGGGTCCTAATATTCTATGGTAAAGGCATGGTTGGATCACAATTGAAGATGAATACAGTGAGGACAAAGGCCAGGTTGTCAAGATTAGATGCGGAAGACTCAGATAGAGAGCCATTAAGGATGACAAAGGAGATTCAGATAGAGCACATTCTTGTGCAATCTAATGCAAAGGAAACCATCCTATACCTGAAGGAGGAGCAGGCCTATGCTCACTGGATTATGAAAGTTTTGCAATACTCTTTGGATATCTGTATTTGTAAACTTTCCTTCCTTTGATATATGAATTTATCTCTCTTACACTCATTCTCTTCCCAAACCATGTCAGTCCCCTTATATGAACAGTGAGGCACTGCTCCTTATACGAATCGTAAGGCACTGCCTCCCGTGTGCCCATTGACTTGACGTGGAAGATGTCAATACATAACGGCAGTGTCTAGGTCACTCCCCCACAAATATTCTATTTTGTGCCACAAAAAAAGAGAAAAATCTTACCTACATGACATATGACCAAATAACTGCCGCCATAAACAGTACTGTTGACTAACAAAGACAGTATACCTACTTCAATGTCATTTGATCCCCTTCACGTGAAAATGATACCAACTGCATTTGGTAGAGGAAGAAAACAGACTTCTATAAGTTAATAGAATCAAATATTCCACTACTCCAAAGATACAAGGACAAAAGAGACGGAGGGAAGGGGTCCATATTCATAAGATCTCAAAAATTTGTCCCCAAGCAATGAAAAGATCCACCCACTTCACATCAGTTCAATCAACCACAACTTTGCACACTAACTGATAACCTAGATTTTTTTAAGACTGAGATTTAGGCACAAAGGTGATTCTCTTATTCTTTATCTATAAACTTCCAACTCATTTCTTGCTCCCATGCAACAGAGGTATAACTGGATCCTTGGTTCATTTTGAAACATTAAGCAATTCTAATTTGTGCAAAAAAGATAGAATGTACCAGGCTAACAATTAATTTCTATTTATAGAACAGAAAACAATAAAGCACATAAAATGTCCACAAACAATAAAGCACATAAAACTTCCAACTCATTTCTTGCTCACAGACAAATGTAAAATTGTTGTACTAACAGAGAGTAGAAGGCTGGAAGCACTCTTGTCCAGCACTAAATAAGGTAGTTCTCCCTCTTTACAAACCTAGTTTTCAAATATCTTGCAAGTATTTTATAACATAGATACAAGAAAGGAGAAGAAACATCAATAAAATGCAAGAAACATCAATAAAATGCCAACACCCAACAAGGAGAAGATTTAAGTCTGCCCCTCCAGGAGATGTTTAATACACCATACTTGCTTCAACATCTTATGAATCGACTCATGCAGAAATATCCTCAGATTCAAGTGCGAAGCAACTTTCTTCATATGCATCAAACAAGAAGTCACGTCAGAGAATTATTCCTAACCTCCAGCAGTCCAACTAGTTGTATCAGCAGTAGTCCATTAAGATCATAGACCACACTCCTTGCAGCAATATAATGACAGCACCATTACCACTATGATTTCATAAGGCCCAGCTAAATTAAACATCTGGATAGAAATCATGATCGAAAACAAAGTGTGACCTTTATCCCTATACAATCAAGTCCTGGTGTAAGCTGACTAATGCAGTCAGACATCAAGTACTTGACAGCAGACCAGCTCAGCTGACCCAAAATTCCGCGTGGCAATAACCTTCCAGGCTTCGGTTTCTTCTTCTGCTGTTGAGTCACAATGTTGATATGAAAAGTCTACTGCAGTTACAGGGAGCACATCAGAAGGCACGGACGAACCACAGGCAGGGAAACTTGCTCCTGTGGTTCTTACTGAAGAAGACGAAGTTGATGGAGAGGAACTTAATCGATTACAGACGTTAGCCTGTAGAACTGCAATTTCATGGTTGGAATCTTTTGTTATGACATGAAGCCTCCCTAGAAAACCAGCAAGTAAATACGGAGATTCTGAATCAGTGAAATCCCGAATAGGAACCTTTCCTACAACTACTTTCCATGCATCCTCTTGGTGATCATACATCTTGATCTTACCACTATCTAGAGAACTAGAAGGATCCAGAGCATATAGCTCCCCATCTACTACAACACTTAATTTAGTTCCTGCTTGCCTAGCAGGCCATCCCTCTCCCATTCCAGTTGGCATTTCAACCCATGAATTTGTTTCAGGATCATAAATCTCTCCTCCAACATCAACAAAAAAGGGCCAGGAATACAGACTCTGTGGCACACATAACCTTCCGCGGTATGAAGTCATTCCAGTGGCAATGGGCTTCAGCATGTCAGCCAAAAAGGCAGTAGGTAAAACCTGAGCTCTTGAGAATGGCATGCTTGGCACTTGAGACCACACTCCTGTGTGAGGGTCAAATACTTCAGCGGATTGAAGCGGAGTCAGTGCACCACCACGACCCCTACTAACCCCTCCAACAACATAAAGCTTGCCATTCAAGATGCCTGTCTTACAATATGCCCTAGCAATGGACATAGAGCTCACTTCACTCCACATATTTAGAACCGGATCAAATCGCCAGACACACCTCATGGCTGAAGATCGAGAGAATCCACCCAACACATAGAGGCAGCCATCAACAGCCCCAATAGCACAACCACAAAAAGGCATTCGATCCAATCCATCCTTCCGTCCGAGCCAGCCCCTGATGATATCTGCAATCTTGATGCTTGACCCAATCACATTCCACATCCGAAGAGCAGATAAACCCTTCTTAGGCTCTTCTTCATAAGCAACATTGGGCATTGGAGGCAACCGTTGCCATTTTTTGGACAAAGGGTCCAATGCATACCATAAAAGCCTATCATCATCAACCTTAGACAATATATAAAGCCATTCTTCTGTCATGCCAAGTTCTTTTCGCAAATTGAAAAGTTCAGGGCTTGTAATGGCAAAATTCCAGCTCCGTGACACCTTCTTCACACTCAAGTAACAAATCCTGGGAACTCTAGCTAGGATCTGCATTGATATCTCATCCGGAAGACTGGGAATAAGTCTTGGATTCTCATCACTGAAGCCTAATAACAACCTTTGCCTCTTGCAGTTTTCGTTTTGTAAAAGCTCACTATACTCGCAAGCCCTGTTACCAGCCGAACTCAGAAATGACCCCATTCTCTGCTCACTTAAAATCAAGAGAATGCTGCACTGAAAAAATGCAAAGACAAACAAACTGGGGAAGGGAGGAGAAAAGGAACTGTGATTAGTATACACAGAATCAGAAGAAAAAGATCAAAATGGTAGTTTGACCTTACAAAAAGATATATCACTCACAAATTTTCCCTAGAATTTTCATTAAAGGAAGAAGTTGTAGGGAAAGGGATTCACAAGGGCTCAATCGAAATCATCTAAATAAAAATTAAATATCAGTAATGTAAGAAGGCCAAGACACCACCAACGTCAATGCACGGAACATTACAAATTCAAACATTTTAAAAACCTAACAAAATTCAAACAAATCAATGCACGGAACAATACAAAGCCTAACAGTATCAAACTCAATAAAATTCAAACAAATCGGCATTGGAAGATTATGACTTCTACTTTGCACACAGAAAAAAGAAAGACTCAAAACATATTCATTTCATTCCGATCATGATCAACAAAGGAGGGAGGATAAAATCGACCGAAAAAACAAAAAAAATAAACCTGAAAAACTGAAACCTAATAAGCTGTTAATCCTCCGATCCGTCCAGTGCTCACAAAACAGAGACACAAATACACGAACAAGAAGTAGAGTGAATCCGAAGCAAGACAGCAAAACAAAAACCCTAATTCAACAACACAATATAACCAACGGCAAACCAAAGTACCGAGCCTAGGATACAAAACACACTTCCCACACTCCATAAACGTCATAACTCATCCAATTAATACAAAACAAAACCCTAAAAGTAGATAATCATGCAAAAGAGAGAAAACGCGGTAAACAGAACAAAATTTCTTACAGGAAAATCAAAAGAATCTTTGAATTCTACTTCTACATTACATCAACGAGTGAACTGAAGTATGAAGACACGATCGAAGAGAAGAAGATCGGAGAGAAGATCGACGAGAAGATCACCTGGAAGAAACCTCGAAAGGGAATCAGAGTAAAGTCTCAAAAGCTTCTCTTGTTACGTCTCGTGTCCATGCCGTTTTGGCCTTTCGCTTGCCCGCTGCCGAGTTACCGACTGGCCATCTTTCATGCTTCTTTATGGGTGCTGATTCAGTACTGTTCTATTTCCTCCCTTCTAATTTTTAACCGTTAGATTTATTTTATGTTTTTTGAATAGTAAGAGATGCGAATCGGATGATCTATACCAAGACCGCAGGTGCAACAAACCTTATTCAATATTTAATTTTGTCTCAGGTCGTACAGGAGACATGGGGCTATGTGAAGAGGTTGATTCTTCTTGAAGTGACCAATGTCTTCTTCGCAAACATGGTTTAAGATACCGGTTAGGAATCGGTTTCCAGGGCCGATCCCGATCGGGATCGCCTCTCATCGGACAGAAATAACCCTGATTTTTATTTTTATTTTTAAAAAATTGGTTTTCTTAACTTATTAAACCCTTGTTTGGATCAATCCAATAATATGGTATCGATCAAAAATCAAGATCGGCAGGAATGATATTGATTTGATCCAAACAATTCAACTCGATCCAATCCCATCCCTCAAACCATGTTCCTAAAGGAAATTGAATAAAAGGAGAAAAGCATGGCACATTATCTGCATGCCTAAAGGAATCAATATGGAATCACTTGAGTCAATTAATTTGTATCCGAATTAATAGGTAGGGATATTGATTCTAGGTTGTTCGGACTGATCTCGATTAATATTACTAAAACCATGGCACTTGCTGTGTCTTCCTCTCTCTTGCTCCATTTGAAATGATCATGTTCCTCTTATATGAAGTCCATCTTGTGCCTCCATTGGTACTACTTGTTAGCTTGTCGAGGCGGTGTACCTATCTCTTCCCTTTAAAAAAAAAATAATAAGGTAGAAATTTTCTCCAACACTAGAGTGGAAAATCACTCTCGGATTGTAAAGGATTCATATTTTGTGGGAGAGAGCGTTAATATAATTCTAAGACTCATTATCTAAGACGTATGTGAGATAGGATCCCTATCATTAAATCTTACCTTAATTGCTAAATTTTATATTAACAATGCAAATATTTTCTTCAATTCTAATGACATGTTTGCTAGGATCTTTGAGCAAACATTTCTAAACACCAAACCCTAAAACCCTAGATATAGCAGAAGACCCCACCAAACATGTCATTAGATTGGATTTGGACTAGTAAAGAATCGGACAGAAATGGACTCGGACTCGGCCGATCCGGACAAAATAAAAATTGTGTTTCCATGAATATCCAAAATGCTCGTGCTCACGTGCAGATTAGCTTCCCTGCCTTTGGATTGGAATCCAATACCAGTATTATTATTATCATATTTCTTCCGAATCCCTTTTTATGTTCTTTTACGGAGCTGATCTAACGTGAAAGCGACGTTGTTGGTTACGTACTATCTAGTTTTGGCAAAAGATAGTGATTGGATGACTTAGCGAGTTTACCGGATCGAATCAAAAAAAGAAGAAAAGAATCTAGGGTTATTTATGTAAATATAAAATAAGAATAATAAAATCGATCGGGTATATCACCGACAGGTGACCGTGACGCAGGTGTTTACTTTTAGCCGAATTATGGATTTGGTACACGCTCTTAAACGTAAGCACATGGCTAATGCTGATGATTAAGGATGACGCTGTAGGTGCCAAGTGGCAATAAATAATTAAGGGGAGAAAGATTTATTTATACGCTGCTCACTTGTATAGGCAGGAAAAAAATCGTCTGCAATTTCGATCTCGTACAATTCCGTGCAATACCACCTTTAGGCGGTGACACGTGTATTGATACCAATACAATGACCCAGATCTGATTTTGGTATCAATACACGTGTCACCGCTTGAATGTGGTATTGCACGGAATTGTACGAGATCGGAATTGTAGACGATTTCAACCCGTATAGGCAAATAGGCGAAATTCGAATTTGATTCAGGTTCATACAATACCTATACCTATGTAGGGAATTTGTATTTAAAAAATCAATTTTGAAAATTATTATATGGTTCGAAAGCTAATCGGATGCAGATATTGATATGATATTTCAACATCAATCTTGATGGGATAATGGATTAAGTCTTTTACTTTATAGTTTTCTCGAATTTTCGTTCTTTCTTACTACTTAATGCAATTGAGACCGCTTTTTTAATGACACCTCTCTCCAATCTCAATTACAATGTAAATGATGATTAAAAATCTGTATTTGATTTGTCCTTTCATCCGTTTATTCTGATAGAAGAAAAAAAGGTATAGGTTAGGGAAAAAAAAAACTGTTTTTTTGAATTTTCACTTATTCGTACTTGAACAATCAGATCCCTTCTATGTAGTCTTGATCAGTTGAGTTCACACTCTCAATTTTCTAGAAACATAAATAAAAATTTATACTTATTTACAATTCTAACTTGTTTGTGTTTCTAGAAACGAATTTAGAGAAAAAAACATGAAAAACTTGGGCCTATATTTTGAAATAAATTGGGCCAACTTCAAACTTGGCACTTGAAGATTACTTGGCAAGAGGGAGAAGGAACATGAGAGGGAGAGGACAAACTTCCTTCATCCCTAAGCAACCAAAGTAAAAGTTCATTGATCTTCAAGATACTAGCAAATCATCACAAATTGACAAAATAATGTCCCCAAACCAAATTGCTGACTTGAAAAGTAGGGCAGATATCCATTCACATGAAACTCTTCAATTTCTCCAACTCCAACATAAGACAAGTTGGACATCACTTCAGTTCAAAGCAATTAACCTTAACATGAAGATTTTTTTTCTTTTATATGAGAATGTGATTCCCACGAAGGAGCAGAGTTCTTCAATCTATTCATTCTTTATCCCATTTCTTTATTTTTTATTATTATTCATTCTTTATCCCATTTCTTTATTTTTATTTTTTTATTATTATTATTTTGGAGAGAGGTGAAAACATTTCCTGAACTTCAAAGCAAACAGTAGGATAAGTAGAGGTATGAAAAATCAAGAAGTACAGCCAAGCAATGTATTATGATTTGTATTGAAGAAAAAAAGGCATTGAACAAGTCCGCAAACAATTTAAATGTATTGTTGTCAACACACTTGGTAGTTGTAACTATTAAAATGCTATTTTTTTACCTATTGTGTAAGGACTAAAATATCCTTAATTTCTTGTAGGGACCTTTTGGATTGGGAAGATTCGATAACACGCCCTTAAAATTCTTGTCTTTGCATTACAAAGCAACAAGAAATGATACAACTACGGTTGCAAGTTTGGCATGTCGGCTAAGTCCACCTTGAGCCCAAACAAGGCTTGGGTCGAGATACCTTAACCCTAAGGGTAGTTCAAGGCCGGAAATCTCTTGCCCTGAGTTAGGACTGGGTCAGGCCAAGGTAGTCAATAAAGCGAAGTCTAGCATGGCCCAACCTGACCCTATCTTCTACTTTTTCTTCCTCTTCTTTTTCTTCTCCTTGAGTGGGCCCAGCCCAGCCCTGCATCTCTCCTCCCCATCCCCATGGTCAATGCGAGCAGCACAACACTAAGGGTGTGTCAAGGTTGGGTTGGGCTTGTTCCAATATAAGTGAACTTAGGGTTGGGCTGGATTTCAAAAAACCCGATCTAACCCAACCGTGTTACAGCCCCGGATACAACAAGGAATGGAGCCAATATTGCATGGAATGTTATCTCCTACACATGTAACATAGGAAGAAAAACATGTTTTATTTATCAATTATTGGATGGATGAAGAGGAGAAGAAGATAGTGATGGGCTAGTAAGCTTTCAGACATCTAAGAGTGAACCAAAACTATAGGTTTTTTCAGTTCCCCCCTCCCCATATGGTCAGGAACTCAAATCCTCCCCAGTCTCTTGGCATCTCAGCGTATCTGACGATTGGGAGGAGCTGTGGGTGTGCACCTGTGTGTTGAGATGCATGCCCATCTCCTCCCAGCTGTCGGATGCCACATTGGGCATCCCAATGGCTAGAGAGGATCTAAATCCAACGGTCAATGCTTAGGCCTAGGGCCCTCTATTTTCTATCTATAAACAGAGATCCGCCTCACCCCAAGGTGGTAGGTCAGTTGGCAAGGACTAACACCTTACAATTAGAAGCTCATGAGTTCAGCTCTCCTTAGGACTAGCTATCAAAATAATAGGGCCAGTTTTAGTTGCCCTAAGTGGGTTACTCAGTTTCCACTTGGAGCAAGATTGCTTATGGGCCTTTTAGCTTATGCTCTTAACAATTAAAGCTAAATATATTCTCATATTTGTATTTTAATTTTAGTCTCTTTATGGATTTTTATCACCTTAATTAAATCTGGTTCATTATCATCACATATGAAGACACTGGTTTATATCCATCAATTAATGAGCTTAGAATATATATATATATATATATATATAAAAAATTCTAGAAACAATTTAAAAATTAAATATTATTATTATTTTCAAAAACCTCTCAAAGTAGCTAATCCAACTTTATTTATTCCCATTAGTAATATTGATACCAAATACGAGATATAACTATAATTATCTAATAAATTAGGATATTCTTGCTTAAAGTACTTGATCAGTCTTATATAAACTTTGTATTAGTCACCTACGATACCATATTTTCATTTGATTATTAGTAGGTTGTTTTGATCAAGCCTCTTGATACTAACCCTTAGTTCATAAGTCTTCCCAAATCTAAGAATTATAATTAATAATATACGAAGTGTAGACTAAGGTACTGTTTGATAACGTTTTTGCTATTTCTATGTCTAGAAACAGTAAAAATGGTTTTTCACGTTTCTGAAAATAAAAACAAATTTTTTTATATTTGATAAACATGTTTCTTGAAACGTTTTTTGCAGATATAATGTCACTAAAAAATCCAATAGTATCATCGGATGCGCAAAAGGGAGACAGGGCTCGGTTGCTTCTTTTTATGTTTAAATAGTTGAGAGATTTATTGGGCACAACAGACTTTTTTTTTTCTCATTCATTTCTAGAAACGACGAAACAAGTCTAACTTGTTTCGTCAAAGTCATTTATAGAATTGTAAATAGGCATACATTTTGATTTATGTTTCTAAAAACGGGTGAAACGAAACAACTTTATCAAACGCTTTTTAGGTTGTTTCTCTATTTCTGGAAACAAAAAAATGCAAAAACGGTAGAAACGGAACGTTGTCAAACGGTGCTTAAGTATAACTAAATCTCTCCTACAAAAAAAAATGTATAACCAAATCTCCATATCTTCTTTGTAGATCAAATCAATTTGAACATTGATTTAAATACAATTTGTAAACTATGTAAGATTAGAAGATTCTTCTATTGAAGATTTTTAGTCTCACAAATTATGCATTAGTTAACCTCTTTTTTTATTTTATTTTTTTATTTATAGAAATATGCATTAGTTGACCAAAATACCTTGTGTTTAACTTAATGTTAATAGATTGGTGGATAAAGCACTTGGTGTGCATCCTTAATTCATGAGTCTTCTCAAATCAAAGTGTATAGTAACAAATAGAATTGGCATCTTTCAATCCATCTCACACCATCCATGGAATGTGGTACCAACACCACAAAGGCTGTCCCTACACGCCATGAATGACGTGAGATGGGATTAAAGGTACAACTAGATGGAGAGGATATGGACTCTAACAAATATAAAAGAGATCCTTAGAAGCATGGAATAGGACATCATTCAGGAGGGGCGAAAAGATCAATTCAAAGGGGAAAGAGAGATAGACACAACACCCGCTAACTTGCGGCATTGAGATGAGACCACATGCCCAGCCTTGTCCTTATTCTAAGAATCTCTTTACTTTTTCTTATAAAGTATTATCTAATTTAGTCAACCATTTAATTTTCTACCCCCTCCAACAAAATATATATATTGACAATTTAATTATTTCTAGTACGAAGCTTCCTTTGGGCAGAGGGTACGTAGATAGACCCACTAGCCTGATCAGACCAGCCCAGCATTGGTGTGAGTCTATAATTTAATGAGATGAGCCCAGCGTGATTATCTTTATATATCCTTTCAATTAGATTGTATTTCCTCTAATTTACATCAAATATTTTCCTTTCATTTATTTCTACCATTCCAGGTACTTAATTGTTTTAAATGTACTTGTTCCCATACATTTGCTTTTATTTTTTTTTTTTTGATAGAAATACATTTGCTATTCAAACATCCAACATTGTTGCAATGTTCGCATACTTGTTCTTTATATTAAAATCAAAGAATGAGACTATGACGTGGCCACGACAATTAGTACCTCTCCTTCTCCTTTGTTTTTTTTTTTCTTAATATGAGTAAATTATCCCCAACGGCACAATCATTATTTTTGTCTTTTTAGTTTTAAATCTACCTCCTAATTACATATTAAGATAACCAACTACATATTACATGATTATTAATATCATATTAATCTTGTGATGCTTGGATTTAATTCTAATGCCCACATGGTCACCCTTTAATCCAACTAAGTAGAAAATTTGATCCAGATTGATGTTATAGCAATTATGTCTATATATATTTCAATTTTTTTTCTAATTAGTCCTAGAATAATTTGATGCTTTAATAGTCCACTGATTCAGTAAGAAATTTTCGAGAATATACTACATATGATTGAAGGTGCTCATGTGGATAATAAAATGAAATGTAGGTACTAAATTAATACTATAATAACTATACGATACATAACTAAATCATCTCAATAGTTATTTTGGAGGTAAATAAAAATTGGAGTGAAAAAAAAAATTAACCTAATGAGCACTTGGAGGGTGCTCTCGATATTTTTAAAATACTAAGGAAGAAACAAAAGGTGAAATATTTCTTTATCGGGGGAATCATGAAAGTTCTCCATAAGGTAGTTTGGAAATGTAAGTTAAGGGGACTGAAGAAATTTCTCCTTTCATTTTTTATTTGGCAGGCATGAGCATCTTGTGTTATTCTTTACTTTGATATGAATGTTATAGTCCCTATTAACAAAATTAGGGCTTGGTTTTCCTAGTATTGCAAAATATAAGGGTTTTTTTCCTGGGCTAAACACATGGATGTGGTGAGTTATATGGTTTAGAAATTTTGTCAACAAGTATATCTCTAAGTTCTTTTTTGCCCACATGTCAAGTTTCTACTTGAATGATTTGGGCAAATCGCAAATTAAAATTTATATTTCCACCAAAAAAAGTTAAAATTTATTTCTCCAAGGACGCTTACTAATAATGTGACCACTAAGAAGGTCCATGATAGTATATGGGACGGTATATATCCAATGGTCGAAATGACACCAAACAAATCCAAGCCATTCCAACCAAGATATCCAATGATCGAAATGACTTAATAATCCCTCCACATAGGAGAACCAAGCCTGTATATAGAGAAAACCCATAGATTGTGCAAATGGAGGAAGCTTTTGCTAATGAATTATTCAAGACTATAATGATTAGGATAACCGTGTGCATTAAAATTATAAAAATAGAGGAAAAGTTTGACGATGGAGCAAAATTCATAGGTTATTTCAATAGTCTTACAATTAACAATCTAACATTGCATACTACAACCTTTCACTTGTCCTTCCTTAATTGTAAAGGCTTTAGTATCTTCTGTATATGATTAAGGTTCTATCTTACTGCGAGGGAAAGTAAAGGGAAGGGAATGAAATCAATCAACGTTAAATTTGAAATTTTTATATCATTGTCTCGCATGATTGTGTAACTAACTCCAAAAATATTTCAGATCTAATTGTTAATTTTTATTTTACCAAATCACTTTTATTTGAAGAATAAAACAAAGATTACATCTCAAAAAAAAAAAAAAAAGTTTATTTTTGTGAAAATTTAAAAATTCTAATTACAAAATATGATCAAAGTTGTAGGTGACTCCTATACTATTATCATTACAAACATTTTCCTTTTGTTCTTAAATTGATTTCACTCTCCCTCCCTACCATTTACTTATAACCAAACAGAGCCTAAATTAAGGAAGTTTCGTTTATTTCCATTCTCCCTTGTCTTCTTTCTCCATGGTTTCCAACCCTAATTGGAAATGTAGTGTATGAAATGTCTATAGTACCCTTATGTTTAATGGAACATAATTCAATGAAATATTTTTTTTATGTATGTGCATTAATATATGATTAAGGTTGTCCATGTGGATTCTAAAATTTGTGTGTGGGTTATTAAAGGAATTTGCGATTCATTGGTTGATTCATTTAGTAGAATCCTCATTTATAAGTTCTTTTACTGAGAAATCAAATTATTTTTTAACTATTCTAGTCTTACCATAGTTTTTCAGTGCTTTAAAAGAAAAGTTGTGGTTAAAATTTTGGTATGTAATTAGACTCTTAAATTTGTCATTTCAATTCGGTGATTTATTATTTGTTAAAAGTTGTAAACTTAATTGATTCATTTAAAGATGGAATTTTACTTCATTGCGGGAATCATAAAAGAATCATAAAAGTTCTCCATAGGGTAGTTTGGGTATATAGGTTAAGTTTAGGGGGACTAAAGAAATTTCTCTTTTTTCATTTTTTTTTTATTTAGCATGTGAGAGCATCCTTCGTTACTCATTTATGGGAAAAAGGTTGAGTACACCATCAGGGTGCTCACCACGTGCCATCCTCTTTCCTCTGGAAAAGATCCACTTGCCCTCTTATGTCCAACCCTATGATTGGTGCATGCTATTAGCTTATTCAGAGCTGGCGGCAATGCTCTGTCCTGTCCTCTCCCTTCTTCTATTTGCTACGCACCTTATTGTACCTAATAATGAGATTAGGGCTAGATTTTCTTATTATTACGTAATTTATGTGATTTTTTGGAATAAACATCTGGGGCCCGTTTGATAACGTTTCAAGAAATGTGTTTCTATAGTTTCTGTGTCCAGAAACAGTAGAAACGAAAAAAAAAATGTTTGATAAAACTGTTTCATTTCACTTGTTTTCAGAAATAGAAATTGAAATTTCTACCTATTTATGGTTCAAGAAATGACCCAGGTTCGCCGTTTCTGGAAACGACTCGTGGTCATTCTTTCGCTGGTTACTATCGACTTCCAGAAATATGACTTATCAAACACCTTCAATTCCGTTTCTGTTTCTAAAAACGAAAATTTATATTTCTGCAGTTTCTTGAAACAGAAACGAATGAAACGTTATCAAACGGGCCCCTAATTTTGCCATGTGATGAGTTACATGGGGCTAAAATTTTGTTGATAAGTAGATCCCAACAAGTTTTTCTATTCACATTTTAAGTTTTCAGCCTCTTGAAGGAAGTTGGTCACGTAATGAGATAAGACCTAGAACTCCAAGACCACCAAGAAGATGCACGACAGCACATGAGAAAGCATGTTACCAAAAAATAAAAAAAAAGGTACGTGGGAAGGCATATGATTCAATTTAAGTCTAAAAAATTTAACACTTAACAAATCCAAGTCATTCCTACATATCCAATTATCAAAATTGTCTAATAATCCCTCCACATAGAGAAAAGCCATAGCTTGTGCAAACCATAAGCTTTTGCCAGTATATTCTTCAAAAAATTATAATGATTACGATAACTATAAGTTATGGGAGTAATTTCTGTATGGAAGCTCACATTAAAGTAACAGCATAAACACCCATTCAGAGCTCTCCCTTTAGTATAATTAAAAGGAATAGGGAGGTCATTATACAGGGTAAAGAAGAGAGATAGACACAGTTGTATGAAGGTGTAGGGTACACTCTCGAATAGAAAACATTGTTGTCTATAAGTAATATAATAGGAAAAATTTGACAATTGGGCAAAATTCAAAGGATGTTTCAATAATCACTATTTTGAAATCTAACATTGCATACTACGAATCTTTCACTCACCGTGAATTGTAGGGAGACTGATATCTTCCTTTGCCGATAGAACAATTAAGGATTTGTCTCGCTTCAATGGAAATAAAGGGAAAGGAAATCAAATCAGATCAATGAAGAAATTTTTGGTATCATTATTATCTCACATGATTGTGTAATTATTTCTAAAATATTCTAAATCTGATTATTAATTTTTATTTTACTTTACAATAATCCCATTGATTTGAAAAATAAAATAAAGATTACAAGACAAAAATTTAATTACTAAATATGATAAGAGTTGTAGATAACTCTTACACAATTACCATAAGAAACTTCCCTTTCTTTACTTGCAACCAAATGGAGTCTAAAGGAAGATTCGGTTATATCCATACTCCTTTGTATTCTTTCTCTATGCTTCTAACTCAAAGTGCAACAATAGTCTATGAAATGTCTACAGTACCCTCATGTTTCAACAAAAACCCTAATACACCTTAACATTAAACATGTACAATTAACTAATTAATCCCAACTCAATATTGTATGGTGTTCGTTCCTTGTTCTGATCGATAATCCTTATTTGTGGTTCTCTACACCTAGACACAGTACCCTATTTTCAGGAAGATAGGGGCACCTTTTTATAACACTTGAAAACATGTTCATAACGTCTGGGCGTAGAGAATGCAGAGAATTTAGATCCTCTCAAGCTGTGAGGTACCAATGAAGAAAGAGAAAGACACAAAATAGGAGAGAGAAAACATAGGAAAAACTAGAAAGAAAGTGACACAAAACCCTCATTGGTACCTCTCTAACAACTCAATCCTTATCCGAATGCAGACGGATTGGGATCTTTCCTCCATAGTCTTTTGGTTGAAAATCCCAATAAGAAGAGAAAACACTCAGTTTCATCGGGGTTTCTAATCTCCATTTTGTTTTAACATAAAAAATTAGAAACTTAATAGTACTCAGAACAAGATTTCCGACGACGAATTTCCCTTTCTTACGACCAATATAAGGTCTTTATTTTTTAGAATATTTAAATATTTTCATTTTTACGTCTCTCCTTCTCCGTCTGTGCATGTTTAACGTGTGCAAGAAACGATAAGAGAAGAAAAACTGATTTGGATCAATTCAAAATCTCATCTGGTTTACAGTATTAGTGTCAAGGTTAGTCTAGGTTAAAGAACCATTGGATTGGAATCTTATCTCCAATATGCCCCATCTCCTCCTCTTCCTGGGCCAATGAGGTTACATAGACGGTGTGGGTTACTAAAGTTGGAACCACGCGTTTGTGTTTGTCGCCATCAATACACCTCTATGTACGATATCACCACGTGTACGTCTCTAGTTAAACCTTAACGTACCGGACGGATAAGAAATTTGGCGTTATTCTGTTACACCTTATACCGGACAGATGTTAAATGCAGATTCATACACAGCTGATCCATTTTCAGCATGTGCTTCTAGATACGATCCGTTGTACATACAATCACCTAGTTATACCAGTCAACCTCCAACACTTGTCCCACCTTCTACCATTATAAAGATAAATAGGGGTATATTTGGAAACAAAAAGGACAGGTGTTAGATGTTGACTTATCATGGTTTAAAGTATCTCCGTTATCGATATGATATCTTCAATTTAGGTGATCGATACGATTCACATCGATATAATACATGGAATTTTTAAAATCCTTTCGTATCGATATATAGCATACGATACATATCGATATACATCAATACACCACCGATACACATTGATACGATACGATATGCACCGATACGACTCTATGAAAAATAAAAAATCGAGGTGAAATGTATGTTTCGGTATGTATCGGTGAGTATCGGTACGTATCGATATACTGCGCTACGATCATATAATGGTCAAGATGAGTAATTTTTCAGAAAAACACAATTTTTTGAGGGGTTTTTGTTCCAAAGTATTCTCTCTAACTAAAATGAAAATCAAGGTTGGGAACAAGGATTTTAAATTTATAAGATAATTACAAATCTTGAATTCTTAGTGCGATACCCTCAATTTAGTGTTTATGCATAATACATGTTATTAATAGTTTTTTTTAACAAATTCTTTATGCAAAAGTATTTAAAAAAATATTTTCTTTCCATTTATGTGTGTATCTTTAGCGAATCTTAGCATATTTTCAATACGATACGATACCCTCCGATACGTATCTTAATTTTGACCGATCGATACGGTGACCGATATCGATACTTTAATCCTTGAGTCGACAAGGTGGTCGTACGAGCAGTTGATCCATTTTGATGCGCTTCTCTCCTTTCATAAGAGGTTTGAGTTGAAAATGGATCGGCTGCTCGTATGATCACGTGGTCAGTGTTCAACATATGTGTTTTTGTTTTCAAATATACCCATTTTTATCCTTGTAATGGTAGAAAGAATGACAGGTATTGGATGCTGACTCATAATATCAGGTGATTGAGTAGCGGATCCTATCTCCGCATGCTTAGGGATCTGGCTCCTCCTCGCTCAGGTCGACCCATAATTATCTTGGTAATCCCCCAGTGTTTAAACAATGATCTAATGGTTGTGTTTTATTCGATTAGAACAGAAGTGTCCCATTAAGAACCATTGGATCACCATTTAGATGTCTATGGATTAATCCCTTTGTGTTTAAACAATGATTCAATGGTTGTGTTTTTATCGATTAGAACAGTAGTGTCCCATTAAGAACCGTTAAATCACCATTTAGATATCTATGGATTATCAGGTAGTTATGGACAAGACCTGGACGATCACTCCTCAGGAGAGGATCCCGATCCCTTGCTTAGGCCTAAGATGATCCCAGAAGCCTTAGATTCTGTTTGGTTAGTTCTTTCCAAACTTCTACCCCACCCCCACCCCCCCAAAAAAAAAAAAAAGTTCTTTCCAAACAGAGCCTTAGATTTTGGTATCTAATTTTGAGATTTTGTTTGAAACGATAAGTGCAGATCGTATATATATATAGAAAGATCAAATCTTAGATTTTATATATGAAGAAGAATCATGACGTCATGGATTTCTTAGCTGGTTCGGTGGAGAGTTTCAAATTTCTGTGCGTCTCTGAAGGAATTCAGTTCAGTCTCTCAGAGTGAAAGTGAAGGAATCATTGAAGGTGGTGGAGGACAACGACTATCAAATATGACAAAGCCAACATGGATATCCACGTTTCCCATGCAACATCTCCAGCCTGTAGGTCTCAAAGCCCTAATCTACTCTTCCTCCGAATCAGAATTCCGGTGCCTCACTCGCACTTATACTTTCGCCTATTCGCAATTCCTGTCTCCTTCTTCTGATGAGAAGGGAAAGGAAATAGAAGAGAGGAGGAGGAGGAGGAGGAGGTCGAGTACTTGAGTCGACGACAGAAATGGCGGAACGAGTGGAGGAAGAGGGAGTTTCCGCCACCATTGCCGGTGGTGGTGAAAACGGAGAAGGACTCAGCGCGTCAGGATCATGTGCCGTGGGTGTTGAAGAAATACTCCTACGGTGACAATGGAAGAGATGAGGGTGGTGGGAATAGGGTTGTGGTTATAGAGGAAAGGGTCAAGCATCGAAAGTACTTTAGGGCTCACAGATCCAACGGTCATCTCACCCTGCAACTCATATGTGTCGACGACGAAGAGGATGCGAACGTGAAGGGGGATGAGACGCCGCGGGTCGGAACTGAAAACGTGGAGCAGGAGTTTTATGAAACTGATGAGACCGAGGAAGCGGAGATTATGGCAAAGGAGTTTGAGCCTGATCAGGATGATGAGATGGGAGATATTAATCCGACGGTGGAGGCTTCATGGATGCAGGGGTCGTCGCTGGAGTCTAAATCTAACGGTGGAGTTGCGAAAGGAAAATGCTGGACGGTGAGTGGTAGCGTGGGTAGGAGATCAAATTCCGATCTCTTCCGGATGGCCATACCCTCAATGAGGCCGATCCACGGCTAGGATTGATTTGGCGGTCAAAAGTCAAAACAACTTAAGTATGGACTTCAGTTACTTATTAGTGTTGTTTCTTTTTTTTTTTTTATAATGAAAAAAGGGTGTTCAATGGTAGTTAGCTCCAGGACAAGCCCTTGTACGGCAAGCAATGCTTCCGTAGGACTAATGAACCCATAACCAGCCGACTCGAGCGGTGATGGTTGAGGGCATTTTCACCACTAGACTTCAGTTACTTGTTAGTGTTGTTTCTCTTTCAATCCTAACTAATAATGCAATGCATGTAATTTTTTTTTTTTTCCAATAGTGAATGTATCTCCATGTCAAGATTGAGAGATTTTAGTCTCACATTAAGTCAGACAGTGTGCAGTTGTAGGACTTATGACCATTGCAAGGGCTTATTTATACTAAATCTCAAGTTAAGTTTTGGGTAAAACATCATCAAAATGTGTCGAAGCGAATTATTTGTGCACTAGTCATGTAGACACATAATTTAAAGCTAGGGGAGTTGATACATTGAGTGCAATTTAAGGACAAGAATATGAATGTAGGCCCACATCAATTGAGTAGTGTGCAATTATGAATTTATACCCTAGAAAACCTTTCCACCTAAATTTAGGAGTCTAGATCCTTTGCAATGAGCAGTGAGGTGCAGTGAGCTTCCGAAGGCTGAGAGCATTTGGACACGGACCTCAAGCGACTTCCAATCATCCGATGCTCACTACACTATGCAACAGCAGACGATTTTCACACGAAACTTAGGCGTTTAGTTAGATGTTGTTAATTGTATTAGAGTGGGTTGTCCATGTGTGGGCCATTTGGGGCCCATGGCTCAATGCCGTGAAGAGTTGATGTACTTTGTACCATGGTAATACACGCGAATATGGGTGTAATCCCACGCACATCAATTAGATCGTGTCCAACTATTGGACTTATGACCTAGGAAGGGTTTCTCCAACTAGAAGTCGGATTTTTTGGGTGAACTATTGTTAAATGATATCGAAGCGGGTTGCCCGTGGGTAGCCATGTGTGGTGCCATGGCTCACAGTTGAGAGGAGTTGATGTACTTGGTACAACTTCATGGCAATAACCGGATGGGTTTGGTCCTACGTTGGTTAGGTAGCATGCGATTATTAGGCTTATGACCCTGTGAATGGCCTCTCTACCCTGAGCTCAAGCTTTGGGTTGATGCCGTCAACTATGCACTAGAATTATTTGATACATTAATTAATCTATTGATTCAATGAGATATCTAGTGAATGTCCATTATATGATTGAGGGTGTCATGTAGATAGTAATAGGGGTGAAAGTTTGGCCCTGGCAATCAACCTGCCCTAGCCTGTTTGAATGGTTTGGGCCATGTTTTCTGATCTGAGGGCGGGTTAGGGTTGAAAAACCCCAACCCTGGGTCGTCGAGCTCCAGTTGAGGCCTTAGCCTGACCCAACTCAGCCAGAAATTTAACCCTAAATTTTTCTATTAGAATTTAGGGTTCTATTAGTATTTCATTTTTCTAAGATTTTTAATGTACAGGATATGAATGCAAAAATAGGTTAATCCAACCATTGCAAAGTCAGGGTCAACCCAACCCGGCCCTGACATGGTCAATTAGGGCCAAGTTGGTTTGGTATGAACCCAGTAGGATTGGGCCTGAACATGAACCCGACAGAGTTGGGTTGGGCCCGGGTTAAATTTTGAGGACCTAGGGTTGGGTTAGGGTTTTAAGAAACCTAGCCCAACCCGACCTTGTTTCATCACCCCTAGATGGTAAAAATTTATTTTGGGGGGTTACTAATGGAATTTGAGATACATTAATTGGTTGATTCAACTGGTAAAATCCTACCATGTATAAATTCTTTTAACTAATGAAATAAAATCTATTTTTGAACTCTTCTAATCTAGTCGTAGATTTTCAGTCCTTAAAGAAACCTTGTGCTTAAAAATTTGATGCATAATAGTTTTATTCACCATTCAACTCTAATATTTGTCATTTCAATTCCGTTTAATTTCACCCCTTTGTTCAATGCTTATTTAACATGCTTGTGCTGTCTACCATATATAAAGAATCGTAGGTGTCAATTAGGTGATAAGCATAAAATGGAGTTAACAAAATAACAGACAATGAATACTTGAAAGTAATATGCATATTTTAAAAAACCAAGGGAAAATGAAAGATGGAATTTTGCTTCATTGCAGGAATCATAAAAAGAAGTTCTCAATAGGGAAGTATGGGTATATAGGTTAAGTTTAGGGGACTGAAGAAATTTCTCTTTTTTCCCTTTTTATTTAAGTATGTGAAAGCATCCTATGTCATTCTTTTATTTAATACACACCTTATAACGACTAATAATGAAATTAGGGCATGATTTTCTTAGTGTTTCATAATATAGAGGGTTTTCCTAGAATAAATACCTGATTTTGCCATGTGATGAATTCCATAGGGTTGAAATTTTGTCGACAAGTTGATCCCAAGTTTTTTCTGCACAAATGCCAAGTTTCCACTAGAATGGCATTGGTCATGTGGTGAGATAAAACCTAAAAGTCTAAGACTATCAAGAAGATGCATGATAATACATGAAAAGGTGTACGATTGAATTTAAATCTAAAATTTGACACCCAGTGTATCCAATTAAAGTATTCATGGCCTTGATATTCAATGGTCAAATGGCCTAATAATTCCTCCACATAACGGACCAAGCCTTTAATCTAGTGAAGCCCCATAGGTGTGCAGACTAATGGAGCTTTTCTTGCCAATAAATAATTCCATAAATTATGATTAATTACTATACGCGTTAAAGTTATATATTAAAGAAGAAGTTTGACAATTGAGCAAAATTCAAAGGTTATTTAAGTAATCTTACTATTGTACAATCTAACGTTGCATATGTCTCAACCTTTCACTTGCCTTGAATTTTAGAGAGACTGATATATTCTCTATGCTAACTATTGTCAACTATGTGATTAAGGTCCATCCAAAAAAAAAAAATTGTGATTAAGGGTTTGTCTCATTGCAATGGAAAATCAAAGGAAGAGAATTGAAATCAATGTTAAAGTGGAAATTTTTGGTATCATTATCTCTCATGATTGTATATTATTTCTAAAATATTTTAAATTTGAATACCATTTGTATGTTATTTTTAAAATATTTCAAATTTGATTGAATATCAATTTTTTATTTTACTTCGCAACTAAATTCTTTTGATTTGAAAAGTAAATTAAAAATTACAACATAGAAATTTAATTACCAAATTTGACAAGAGTCGTAGATATCTCTTACACAGTTACCATAACAAAACTTTTCTCTTACCTTTCACAGTTTTTTTTTTTCCCCTCCAACCAAATGGGACCTAAAGGAAGATTCATTTCTCTCCATGGTCCTTTGTCTTCTTTCTCCATGGCTTCTTACTCCATGGAAACAATAGTGTATGAAATTTCTACAGTACCCTTATGTTTTAACAAATACCCTAATACACCCTTGAAGTTAAACACGTGAAGATGTGTGTGTGTGTGTGAGTGAGAGAGAGAGAGAGAGAGAGATTGGAAAGTTTGTGTTGTTAAATTTGATATTCTTTTTCTCTATTTCTCAATCCGTCTGACTGTTTCTCTTGGGTTATCGTCGCTGTCCAGGTGAAGAGGACTGAAGAAAATCGCCATCGCTTCTACTGTACAAGGTGAGCTTCTCTTTATTCTTGCTATGGCAAATCTTTCTTTTATTTCATCTCTCTCCCTTCTTCTTCTTCTTTACCTTTTTTTTTTTTTTCTGTTAATTTGTATATGGTTTTTGTCTCTTATTGTCTTCATTGTAGAGTATCGTCGTCCCATATATTTCTTTATTTTTTCAGATTTCATTGATTTTACTATATATAACTCATACTCCTTCCCCTGTTCCTTTTGATATTCGTTGCTTTCTTCTGATCCATTTTAAAACAATACTCACAGAACCAACGTTTCATTCCCTTTGAAACGTTTCTCAAAGTCAATCCACTTGGCATCATATTTCTTATTCGGGGGAGCCTTGGATGCATGGGAATCCTCTACGGCGTGGCACGGGGAGTAACAGCGCACATTCGATGGCCTGGAACACCTTGGCATAAGCACTATGTGTTAATGTCCATGTCCGAGGATGCTCCAGGCCATCAGATATGTGTTGCCACTTTACAGTGCTGGATAGGAGTCGGATCTAAAGGTTTAGTGTCCAAGAATAGCGTGGTTATTCTTTGCGATGAGTGCAGCGATGCCACAAACATCGGATGACTGAACGTATCTGAGCTTGCACCCCAAGGTCATCTCCCATCCAATACTCACCGCACCACCATAATCATTGCAGAGGATGTTTTTACTCGAGAGTATAGCCTTACATCAGAGCGTGACCAATGGAAATGCACAAGCTAGAAAGCATCATGTAACGGTGAGATTTTTACCTATCATTCCGGGGGGATGATCATTTTATTCCCTCACGAGTCTTGGCATGGACGTTACTCTTGAGATAAGAGTTCTTTTTCCTTGTTTATTATATCCAAGGGATTTACATTTTCTCCATTCTTAAGTTGTGATATTTTTCACACTTCTGAGGTAGGTGTTCTTTTTCCTTATTTATTATATCGAAGGAATTTACATTTTCTCTATTCTTCTCTGTAATTTTTTTTTTCTTTTATATAAAAATTTATATCACACTACGAATTTATAATAAATAATCACGTTTTTCTTCGTATGTGCATGTTTAATGTCTGTTTGCGCGAAACGATAAGAGAAGTACGTACAATTGTACCCAAATGCTGTCCATGGCTAGAACTGCAGTTTATGTTCAAGAGCCCTTGGATTGGAATCTTCACTCCTATTTGTCTTATCTCCTAGTCTTAAGCTAATAACGGTTACATGGACGGTGTGGGCTACTACCTTGAACCACTTGTTTATAATCGTAATTACACCTGTATGCATGATATCACCATGTGTACGGCCTTAATGGGACGTTGAAGAACCGGGACCCACAAAAGGACGAATAAGAAATTTGGCATTACACCTTTTATGGTAATGGTGTATTGACAATGTAGCTCCAAGACTCAGATGGCGCCAAAGCCTTTATCAGTTTGGTTGGCGTAAATTTTTTTATTTAATTTTTAAAAGAAAAAAAACTTGAAAAATAATGTGACCCATGCATTTAGACATAGAAGTGGTGAAATGATCATATTGACCCTCATAAAGGCAGAAATCTTGGAAAAAACAATCTTTTTCAACACCAACGATCCTCCAATGATCCATCCAATGGTTGGGAGTGTTTGGACACGTCTCCCCAGGTGTTGATAGGTGTTGGGATGCACGATCAAGTCCTTCCAACCCTTGGATGGATCATTGGAGGGTGGTTGGAGGGTCCAATCGTTGAAGAGGAGTCATATCCGAAATCTTGTCTCTATTGATATTTTCATGTGTGCTCTCATTGGCCCCTGCACTGAGTCTTTACGGGAACCCTTTACACTATTTTATTTTTAAAAAGAAAAAACATGAAAGATAGAGTAGTCCCTACACCCATATTTAAAGCGGGTTCCGTAAAATTAATGATTGTCCCACACTTCATGAAAGACGGAAATCACCTGGAAAGAATAGTCCCTACACTCATATTTAGAGCAGTAAAATTAATGAATGTCCCAACGCTGCTGTTGATGCTTGGGCGGTCACTCCCTATCAGTTGTAGGGCCACATTACCTTTTATGGAATCCCCCTTTTATTTCTCAAATTTCCAAACAGAACCTTAGAATTTTTTTAACTGATATGCAGGTTTTATAAATTGGAAGATCAAGTCTGGGACACTTTCAATTTTCTGTTTCTCTTAAGGAATTCATTTCAGTTAGTCAGTGCGAGCCAGAGCAACAGAAGAGAAAGAAAGAAAGAAGGAATCATGGAAAGTGGAGGACAGCAACAGCCAAATATGACAAAGCCAACATGGAAATCCACGTTTCCCATGCAACGTCTTGAGCCTGGTCTCAAAGCCCTACTCTCCGCTTCCTCCGAATCTAAATTTCGGTGCATCACTCGCACTGATACTTTCTCCTCTTCACAATCCATCTCTCTCTCTTCTTCCGAGAAGGGAAAGGAAATAGAAGGAGAGGAAGAAGGGGAGGAGGAGGTGGTGGAGTGCTTGAGTCGACGACAGAAGTGGAGGAACGAGTGGAGGAAGAGGGAGTTTCCGCCACCAATGCCTATGGTGGTGAAGACGGAGAAGATCTCGGCTTCTCAGGTACCTTGGGTGTTGAAGAAATACTCCTACGGCGGAAATGGAAGAGATGAGGGTGGTGGGAATAGGGTTGTGATCGTAGAGAAAAGGGTAAAACGCCAAGAGTACTTTAGGGCTCACAGGGCCAACGGTCATCTCATCCTGCAACTCATATGTGTCGACGTCGACGACGACGATGATGATGAGAACATTAAGGAGAATGAGACGCTGCGGGTCGAAACTGATAATGTGGAGCAGGAATATTATGAAACTGATGAAACCGAGGAAGAGGAGCCTGATGATCATGAGATTGACCCGACGGTGCAGAAAGTGCCGGTGATGGCACTGGCTTCATCGGTGCCGGAATTGTCAGCAAGGTCTGAATCTGACGGTGGAGGTGCGAGTGGAAAATGCTGGACGGTGAGTAGTAGTGTGGGTGGGAGATCGAATTCCGATCTCTTCCGGATGGCCATACCCACAATGAGGCCGATCCACGGCTAGGATTAATTTGGCTGTCAAAACAATTTAATATGGACTTCAGTTACTTGTTAGTGTTATCATTTCTCTTTCTAGAAATTTTTTTATTTTTTAATTGGACCGAGTTTTCCTAAGGTCACGGTGAACGGATTCTGGGCACTAAGGGGGGGAGGGGGGATCTTCCACCGTTTGATCAGGTGGTGAAGAAAAACTTCTCCCTTTTTTTGTAATATTCCAAGTGCCCATAGTATTCATAGAGAGTTCAATTAGAGAAGGCTGGGAGACTCTTTTTCTTTAATTACAACTTTCATAACGTTTAAGAGCAAGAAGACACTCTATTTTCTTATGATCTACCATTAAGATAGAAGATTCTTTCTCATCTTTACATGAAATGACGTTGTTGCCATCTTATGTAAGAAACTATTTCACCATTTTCTTTTGTTGGAGGAGTATTTCTGAATAAACAACAAAAGAATGCACCAATGAGAGAGCAAAGAAATGATTTCATTTTCATAGGGGTAGAGATGCACTATGTGATCCTGCATATTAGAGAGAGAGAGAGAGAGAGAGAGAGAGAATACATAATTTTTCTCGTTCACCTAAATAAAATATTTAAAAAATGGCTTATTATTAGACTGCATAGTCCTTGGGGGAGAGCTTACACACAAATAGATGGGGGAGGATAAATGTCGTTATTTCACTGATCCATGTGAAAGAACGTAAAAACCGCTAATGAGGCACCATTTTTTTTTTCCCTGAAAATTTTTTTTGTTAACATTTTCCATCCAAATGCAAATTCTAAGAATTTTTTTATCTTCAAGATAGATTTTCTAAACAATAAGGTCTTTATTGGGATCTTTTTTGAAGATGAATGAGAGAAAAACTACACGAACGATGAGGGCTCCAAGTAATAGGAATGGTAAGAAAAAATAGAAAGAATTAATTAACTCCCTTTTTGGAATAAAGCAAATGATATAATACACCACAGTTGATTCAATATCTAGGGAAACAATATTCTATTTTTGGTAAGATAGGGATGCGATATTCTAAATCAACGTTGATGAGTGATGGTTGAACACTTTTATTTTAACAAAATTTGTTTTTCTTACACAGGAAAGAAATTGACTCTGAATTAAATTGTGTGACCCAAGATTAGTATTCATTTATTATAATTAACCTTCTTCTTTCATTTTAAGAATTTTTTTTTCTTTTTTGATAAATTTTTAATTGAAGAATCAGATGTGAGTTTTTTCTTCCTTTTACCTCTTTTTCAATAAGTGGTTACAATTTAAACTCATTGAGGGTTTTCTTTGGGACTCAGAACCTTTTCAAGTGTTGAAATGCCTAGTGCGTATCTGAGGACTGGAGAACTTGAGGGTGTGCCTAGATCCTTCTAGCTGTCAGATTCTGTGTTGGGCATCCTAACGGTTGAAGATAATTTGAATCATTTCTTTTGGGACAAAGGATTTTTTTTTTTTTTGGAGAAAGACATGAAGAGCACATGAGTTTGGAGTTATAAACTTCCAAAAATTCATGGCATATTTGGTTGGGTCAATATAATACCACGTGCCAAATGACCTCTTATTAAATATACATTTTGGAAGAAAGAATTATACCTGGGACAGTCTCTCCCCATTTCCCATGCCCAGCTGTAAAGATGTGAATTTGAAACTAAAATTATTATTGAAAAAACTGAACCGTTTATATCAAAACTGTGAAACCATTTATTAGATGGTTCAATTTTGGCTTTAAAATTGAAAATTGTGATTTGATTTTGATTTTAAAGTATAAATCGTTAAATTGATTAATATTACGTAGTAAGTTTAAGTCATTCAATGTTAAGTTTACAGACATTTCAATAATAATAATAATAATAATAATAAAAAAGGGTTTACATTAAATAACTATTAAAAAAATAAACAATTCAATTCAATATTACAATTTACATCCATTTCACTAAAAAATTTAAAGGTAAAAAAGTTGTTTGGATACAAAATTAGAAAACATAAGAAAACTGTTTAAATGTTTTTGGTTTTAATATTTGAAACCATTTATTAAATGATTCGATTTTGATTTTTTCTAAAAAAACTTGCACCAAATCGAATCGAACCATCTACATCAAACCCAAACCGAATTACACTCTTTACCCAATTGTATACCCAGCTGCCCCGTCTGTTTGGTCAATAAATACTATGTGACAAACTATTTCATATTAAATATATATTTGGGGAGAAGGAACTTTGTCTATCTCCGTTTCCCACATCCAAACACAATTGGGTGTGAAAAGGCTTAACATGCATGGGGCCAGTTAGATATTTTCACCCTAGTTGTGTCTAGGCGTGGGAAACAGGGATGGTCAGAGTGCTCCTGCCCATATATTTAATTTGAAGGCAAAAGGTTTACTGAGCCAACAAAGGAGGGTATGCTAGTGCTCTCCCTCTCTATACATCTGCAATTTAAGTGGATACCATGGCACTGGGTTGCTATGCTACTCTCCCCGAGAATTAATCGAGCTACGCGTAAACTGGCCCAAACACATTGGTTAATAAAAAAAGTGCTCTCTCTCTCTCTCTCTCTCACACACACACACACACATTCCAATGTATAAAACATTTCATAGCACCTCATTGGTGCACTCCTCTATGCCGCTTTCTTAGAGAACTCTCTTAATAATTGGAATAAGTTGCTAAAACTCTCATAGCACCTCATTGGTGTACTCCTCCTCTATGTCAGCTTTCTCAGAGAACCATCTTAATAATTGGAATAAATTTCTAAAACTCTCAAATTATTAAGTTTACTAAGCATTTAAAGATAATACTAACTAAAAGTCTCTTATATAAAGTGCATGAATGAGAGAGAGAGCGAGAGAGAGAGAGAGAGAGAGACTTATCTTTGGGAAGGAAAGATAAACAATGATCTTCCTCATTCATCCAAATATAAATTAATAAGGAACTAAATTTTTTTTTTGGTAACGAATAAGGAACTAAAGTGAAGGTAAGACTTGATCCCAATGCCTATTTTAAGATTTTTTTCCTTTAACATATAATTTCCTAACAATAGAAATTTATTGGGGTCTATTAAAGACGAGGTATGATTGTATAATTTCTTATAATAGAAAAAAAAATGCACTAAACATGAGAAAATATCCTGAGTATTAGAGATGGCAATAAACCATATATGAAAAGAAACCAACTCTCTTTTATAATATCACATATAATAATACATAAGATTTTTATTTATTTTTTTCCTTTTGAGATTTTAATAAAAGGAAAAAAATTGACCATAAATCAAATTATGTGACCCAAAATAGAATTGATTTATAATCAATTTTATTTAGGAATCAACTTTGATTGTTCCCCCTTTTGCCCTTTTCAATAAGTGGTTACTAACTCAAACTCATTGAGGGTGTCCTTTGGGGTTGACCAAAGTTAGTAAAGTTGGGAAATATTTGGTTTGGTATATATTCTAATATTATTATGGAAGAAAGTACCGTACCTCCTAGTATGTGCATGTGTTAAGACACATTGGGTGCAAAAAGACCATGTTATCCCTTGCTAAAAAGTTTCGAGCATACCCTTCTACTAGCGTATACATGCACCAAGAGATATTGCTCTCTTGCCCATTATTATATGTGACTAATTATCTCAAAATTAAATATAGACTTAATTTGAAAGAAATAGTTTCTACAAATTTCAGACAACTAAATATGCATCAACAATGAAAAAAGATCTCCTGAGCATTAGGGGTAGTAGTAAAAAGGCAAAAAAAATCTGAACCCTTTTTATATGTTAATGGACTGAATTTTACTCAATCCACAATGAAAAAGAGGAATATTTTCGTTGATGGTCTTATTGCATATGGATGTGTGCCAAAGAATATCGAAGGGAATTTCAAATCTCCAACATATAGGGGAAGTCATGATGACTATAGTGTTGTAACCCAGCAGTCACTGAAAGGGGGGTGAATCAGTGAATTTAATTTCAATCTCTAAAAACCTATCTGATATCTGACCAAGAAAAGCTTGATATATCTATCCTTGTACTTGTCTCTGTTTGCACACAATCGCATGTATATTCAGCCTTTCATAGGCACTTCTAAGTGTGCACGCCCATTTCGCATTCCACGTATTTCAATATAAAATGCAAACAACTCGCACCTACAACACAGGGTTTTACGAGGTTCGACAATTTGCCTACATCCTCTGAGTAGTGCCTGTAAAGGTTTCATACCTACTCAATACACTATTTTTTACTGCACCCACACCCAATTTTCTTAAGCCGAAGTTGAGATGGCACTCGTAGTGCCGGTATAATGTGTAGCACCCATTACACGAGAGCACTCACTCCCGGTGCTTAGCACCCACTAAGCACTCAATAAAGAATACAGTAAATTTTGGTTTATATCAATGTCCTACAATCAAGCCCTACATAGCATATACATCCACAACTAGCTAGCAATTTTACAGTTCATCAACAACTAACCTAGCATGTATACAATTTATCCACAATTAACCTTAGCATACATACATATCATCATACATGCATATAATGTAAGTTCTAGGGTTAGGAAATCTCACAACCCTTGTCTGGTGTTATCAGAGTTGTCTCAGAGCATAGTCTCTACACAATGGAATTCGCAACTCCCCGCTAGAGTAGGAGATTTGAACCTTCAAGTGAGCTCAACATGGTCATGGCATCTCACAAATCTTCTCCCTTGTTCTCCTGCACTTTAAAGCACAAATAAAAAAACCCTCTTTTATTTTCTCTCTTCTTTTGGCTTTTGATCAATGAAACATCAAGAACACTCAACTACCTTCTCAAATCCACTTTAATGGAAGAAAGGCATTGCCCATCAAGTAATAAACCTCATTCAATGATCAACCATCAAGAGGAAACTTCTCTCACAAAATCCATAGATTTTCTCTCACCAAAAACTTGTTTTCAAACTTTCTTCATGAAGCTTAAACCTCCTATCTTGTAGTTAATAAGACATTCTTGCAACTAAGAGAAAAATGGTTAGAAGCTCTACTGATGTTCGATCTTTTTTTTCACATCTAACCTCTGTTCTTTTTCTTCAGATGGATGGAGCTCTCAAAAATGAAGAGACTCTAACTTGGATCACCTAAATCGGACCAGTACTAAGAAAGTTATTGCACTTCAAAGTTAGGCCATTGAGGGAGCTTAAAAGGGAATCTCTGAATCATTTTTAGTGTACCTACGAATCACATAATCAGGAATAGAACTGCAGCCATCAGATTTGTTTTGACCGGTCTTGAACCCTTGGATTGATGCACCATTGTCAGCACAAATTATGGAATGCCCTTGCATTTTTGCCCTTGGATGGGTTTCATCTAATGGCCATAATTAATTCTGATCGGATGAAGAAAGAATCTTCATTTAATGTTTCACCAACCCACCAACAACCCTTTGAAGTCAACACCAGTGAATGGCATCGGCCAATAAAGAAGCCCCTTCTTGAATCTCAAGATTAAAGCCATTTTTTTCTCAAAAAATCAAAGAGCATTCCCTATAACGTAGAAATGACACGTGTCCTATCATTAAATATTACATTCAGACCCCTATGCTTTTGAGAAAAACTTTCATGCCCTGCCAAAATTTGAGAAATTGCAAAGAAGCCCTTCAACTGTTATAAAAATGTTGAACCTCCCGCACCAACACCGGGAGCATTTCCATTTTCAGATTTTAAAAATTTTGGATCGGCTTCACAAAAACTTGCATAACTCTTTCATACGATTTTAGATAAAGACGAAACAAAAAGCATTGGAACGATGACTTGACGCTCTACAATTTTCTAAAAGACTAAATCATCTGACTTAGCCATGTAAAAAGACAAAAATACCCTTAGACCTTTCTAATGCCGCATCTTCCTCATACGAAATCGAAACACGACGAAATTGAAACTTTTGGAAAGATCGGATTTTTGTTATATTATTATATATAGAATTTTTTTTTTCCAAAAAGTTCGTCTTCAATTCTTAAACTTCCCTCCGACTGCCACAAATATAGTAACTTCTTTATACGGTATTGGAATGCGAAAAAATCAGATGTACTGGACTAGATAAATTATAATCTATCTTTTTTATGAAGAAACAATATTCCAAAAATGTCATTTTCATTGTCAAAAATACCCTTGAGTGTAAATAGATCAATTTTATCAGTTTTGACACAAAAACCTGCACCACCTACCATGGATGAATCAAATCACTTTATGTATACAATGTGGCTATGTTATCTCATCGGTGACATTAAACACTACCATGTCATCACTTTCGGCCACTTCACCTAAACTGACTATATCATCATCGCTATGTGGTCGGGTTGCCAACAAGAACAATTATAAAACAACATATAGATTTGTGAGTGTAAACACTGAATTTTGACACCTTAAGGATACCTCTCAACGATGATAATCAGAGCCTAACGAACTCCCATGACAATTGAATGGTAAAAATGATCTTTTTACCCTCAATCTAATTTTTATCCCCCAAACCTTCTCAAATAGAATCAAAACCATTAAAATAATTTTTTTCTAAGATCATTTAAGGCCCTTTATGAAAAATTTCATCCATTTTGTCCCTAATATTTTTCATTGTTCGAATCACCTCAATTTGAGCCGAAACTTTTTTATTTAGTCTCACACAATTATTTTGAACATGCGAACAAAATTTCTTTCAAATTAGACGTTTGTTTTTCATCTACTAACAAATGACATTTTTACCCTTATCATATTTATTGGTATATGTCCTCCCGATTGGGGCCTAAACCATTTACATGACCCTATTTGGCTATTTTAAGCTTTTGTGTAAAATTCATGCAAATATGATATTAGTTGGACCTCAATCCGCGTGAAACATTGCTCTTAGGGATCATTCTTCCTAGAAGCCCCAGGCCCCCAAGTTATTACTGAGGTAATTTTGGGTACACTTGATGATCAAGAATCAAAATGTGATTAAATGGAGAATGTTAAGCTTACATTCATTTTACAAAACAGAAAAAATAAAAATTAATAAAACCATTTAAAATAGAGACGTTTAAATCAAAACAGTTGAAACCGTTTATTAAATAATGGAGAAATTACCTAGATCCACTAGATAAGAAAATAAATTACAAAATAAGTAGGTTTCAAATATATTTTACATTGACTAGTTTCAATTTTGAAAACATTTACTCAATCCCCAAAATCAAAATTAATTACTACTTGTGCAGTTGAAGAAAAAATAAAACTAAATTTTCTAAAATATCCCAACCTCAATTCTTTTATTTTTATTTAATTCATTTTTAATCTCATGTGAGACCTTCTTCCTCCCTTCTCCTCTTCCGCCTCTTCTCTTTCCTTCCCCACAAAGGCCGATTGAGCAAATACATGATAGCACCAAAAACTGCATCTGAAGAATTCAGAAACTTGGTAAACAGACAAACCACTTGAAGAGATAACACACACACACCTAGTTCAGCAATTGTAAATTGACACTGAAGTTTCTCAATATTAAGTTGAATTAAGTTGCAGCTCAGTGCTCAGTACCCTGATCTCCTTTAACTATGTCACTAGTCTATGGTGGTGCTCTTTTGAACTCAAGGGGGACGGGGTGTTAGGAATTAAGAAATAGAAATCGAGCCAACCAATGATGTGGTGAGATTCACCAAGGGGGTTGGGGAGGGGGACACCACTGCAACTAATTAACGCCATGTCCTCATTCTAGTATTCCTTGAAAAGAGAAACAGAAGGGAACTGACCGGATAAGCTATGTAGCGTGTTATCTTTATTCTCACTCCATTCATCCTCATAACTGAACGGGAAGGCCCCTGAAGAAGCAGGGCTAATCTCTTGCACAGAAAACCCCCCGACTGTCTGTCGACGAATACGACGGTGTGGTTGAATTCCTCTGCAAATACTTCAAGACAACCAGTAGATTATCTTCAATGGAATCAGGACCACGGGATCTGACGATTTTCTGCGGCTGGTGAAAAATCCAGAGCTCCTGGAACTGTAAGACCTCTGCATCAGCTGAAACCCTAACATCATACTCCAACGTGGAATGGCTCCTAGGATTTCTAGAGAATTTGGTGAAATTTCACTTTTCAGTTTTGACAGGTGAGGGATGATTCGAAAATGGACTGTGAGCCTGATGATTCGAAAGCTTCAATGCTGGTGGTTTCGGAGAATTGGAGGAGTGGTTCCTAGCCCAACCAACTTAGAACTCCAAAATCAAGTCCCCTTCCTTCTTCAGATGCGGTTTTCAGTGCTAATATGTATTTGCTCAATCGCCCTTTGTGGAGAAGCATCGGAAGAGTGGGGAGGAAGAAATAGGTCCCACATACGATTAAAAAAAAATTGAGATTGATGTATTTTAGAAAATTTATTTTATTTTTTTCCTGAACCTCATAAGCAATAATTAATTTTGAGTTTTGAGTAAATATTTTTAAAGTTGAAACTAATTAATATAAAATAAATTTGAAACCTATTTATCTTGTAAATTTTTTTTTTATTTAATGGATTTAAGTATTTCTCATTAAATAATTTGATCTTGATTTCACAAAAATCTTATATCAAATCAAACCATTTAATACCTTTACCATTACCTTGAATTTTTCGCCCGAATTTCCAATCATTTCGCCATTATTCTCTTGCATTAAAAAAGATTCTGGTCAACCAAAATTGTTGACGTGTCAAGTTTTAATTGGCAATCTCCATTGTATAATATTTCTGAGGAGTTGATTACAATTTTCTATGATATTATCATAGAATTCAATATACCTTATCACCTCTACCCCTGTATATGGACATGGGCTGAGAAGCCCATACAACAATATCACAGAAGCCCATCCCTCTCACATTTATCAGCAGTCAAAGTCATGCTCTGGAGCTTTATTAGAACCTGAAAGGAGTCAAGGAAGGATAGAAGCGTCAGCGTCCATCAATGGACGTCTCTGAAAAACCAGTAGTTCTGATAACGGGTTGTAGCGAAGGAGGTATAGGTCACGCCCTTGCTCAAGCTTTCGCTTCTCAGAAATGTCAAGTTGTAGCCACTAGCAGATCTCTCAGTACCATGAGAGACCTTCAGAACGATGACCGATTCTTTCTGCAAGAACTAGATGTTCAGTCCGATGAAAACATCCAAAAGGTTCTGACGGGCATTGTCGATACGTTTGGTCGGATAGATATCGTCGTTAATAATGCTGGGATTCAATGCGTTGGTCCTCTTGCGGAGATTCCTTTATCTTCTCTTCAAAGTACTTTCGATACCAATGTTTATGGTAAATCTTTCCGGCCTCTTTTACAATTGATGTATTCTTCATGAATCAGTTTCCTTTAACCATGTTTCTATGTTCAGATTCTATTTCTGTGAAATTATGTATAAACCACAAGATTCTTGGTTGTTGTCTTACGATCTGATTTGGTTGGTGGTTCCTCATTTGTTATTACTAGATCTGTGTAAACTATACTTCTAGAGATAATTTGTTTTTCCTGAGGATTCGATGGTGTTTAGTTGACTGGATTTTCTTTCTGGTAGAAGTGAATTTTTACCTACAGAACAAAGAATAAATGAAATTGGATCAGGATCCTGCTTGTAAATTTGATTTATACAGGTAACGATTTGTTTTCAGTAAACAACTCTATGAACAAACATGTGATTTAAGTGAACTTGAAACAGAGTTTACAGCATCGAAATGCATGGATTCATGGGTTCTTTCTGGCTTGTTTTAATTGGGATTTGCCTGAATGGTATCTCTAATTAGATTATGTTTGTTGGAATTGGGATTAACAAGCCAGAGTATCTCTACACAGTTTGTGTTAGCAGATTGAACGAACTTATTCTGGTTTAAGTAGTTTTTGGTTTGCTGTCTTCTCTTGGGTTACTTCTTGATCTGTTACAACTGTTGACCGCTTCTTTCTCTTTAGATGTCACCATTGTAATGAGGTATGTGTTAGGGAGAGGATGGGAGAGGGTTTACCATGCCACCAATGTGTAAGTGCATGACTCACATGGTCAAGATGTGAGAGGGAATGGAAAGCATCCCCACATCCACAGTGTGGGGATCTTTTCCGCATGTGATTATTGCTTTATATTCCAATTTTACCAGTAGCTCTCCCCCATCCCCCACAAAATAAAAAATAAAAATTAAAGGTATACCAATTCATGTTTGCATGTTTTTAATGGTAAAGGAGCATCAGGCTCCTCATCTTGACTTGAGCCTGATTCCAATTAAAAGCTTAAAAGAATCAATGGAAGCATCATCAATATGGGAGTGCAGATGACATGTGTTTTATGTGTGCCCAGCTCTCTGCGTGATTTTTTATTTTTGATGTTTTCTCAAATTGAATGCCAAGTAACTCCCATCAAACCTGATCACCTTCTATTGGTTATGATGGGTAATATTTTCATCAGGCAGAATCATTCCCAGCCATTTCCTTAAAGTGATTTAGACTATAATACTGTGAGGCAATTGTTGATTCTCACACAAGATAAAGAGTGATGATTGATGTATTATAGCTGACAAATGCGTTATCTTCCATCCTGGATTTAGGCAATACAATTACTTCTTTCAGAGTGAAGAAAATGAATTTTAAGAATCATACAGGACAATCTGGTGGGAAAGCTAAAGGTTAAATGGCGTGCACACTAACATAGAAGATTGTTTACTATTTCCAGTGAAATCATGAATTACTATATACGGTAAAGAATGTAATTTACTATCTATAGTCAAATAGCAATATGCTAATTGAAGTGAACAATTTTGTGCAGAAACAAGTCCTTCTCACCTGAACTAGAAGAGTAGATTACTTGATTCATTGGTCAACATGAAAAAAGAATTATGACCTAAAATGTGTAGGTACTTTTTATGGGTTTAGGTTATATACACATATGATTTGAAGTTTAATATTTTTATTATTTGAAAAGCAGTAAACTTCGATCATTGGGAGCAATTCTCAATTTTTGGTACTGGTTCCTTTTCCCTTTGTTAATGTTGTAGGTTATTTTTTGCTATTTTCTTTATCTTTATTTATCTTAACTTCAACCATCCCTCTGTTTCAAATGTGGTCAGAGATCTGTAAATGGATAAAGAGCTGGAAGCTAAACCTTTTTTAATTTTGTTATATTGTTTACTTTACTCTATTTTTCGGTGGTGTTATCGATAACCCTTCTATTTGCTATGAAGTTTGAATAAGTTTCATTTTTCTATATAAGAAATCTCTTATTAAGATGGAAAATCTAGATCCAAGCTGCAAGGGCCAAGGAAGGAAAGCTTTCAGTATATACATTAATTCCTGCACACTAGTTTTGGATGAACAAGCTCACTTGCAGCTCATAGAGCATGAGACAAGAAATGGAAGAACCCAAGAGCTAGAAATTTATGAACTGTTCTGTAGCACGGGGTGCCACCCTTTGGTAACCAACATTACTTAAATTTGGTTGACTGCCAATCAAGTAGTATTCCCTCTTAAGGCCTCATGCTTGATTTGATTATTTTTTTAGATCTGATTTTGTTGATATGCCCCTTTACCCTCAAATCTTCCTTTTGGAGGATGACTTGCTATATACACAAGGTGCATGCTTGTTATTGGCCAACCAATTTGATGGTTGATACAACATTGCAAAGGTTTGATATATGATATAAAGTTGCAACATAATGTAATAATAACATTACATATATGATGATGCAAGAGCTATCGTTGGAAAATTACTCATCTATAACAATGATGTTTTCCTAGATGGCTTGAGATGTACATTTGTTTACCTTCATGTTTCTAGAGTCCTGTATCCCTCTTCTATGGCATAGTTCTTTTACGTCTGAATTGAATCACCAGTCTAAATTGAGCTTACACAAGCTCCTTTACTGGATATTAAGGAATAGCTTATGCAAGAGCTATGTTATCCTTGGACTGCCTGAAAAGGCTTTAGGGCCTGACAGCATATTCTGTTCCCACATGAACTGGTAACCAGTTTGAACAACGAGGAAATCGAATCACCCCCCCCCCCAACCAGGTCAAAGGGCGAGGAAAAGTGAAACCGAGAAAAAACAGATGAAGCCATGCTGTGGACCTATTGGGGAGGACAGAGATATAATTTTATGGTTCTTCCCAAACCTGTTACAGCTCATTCTTAAAGTCTACCATGTGGAGAAGTTCGGCTTCTCCATATAATTATCTGCATTTTAAATTTCATTATACTATTGAACATGTGTTATCTTCGTCTGATTATCTGTTTTCTTAATTCAAATTTAGACATGCTGAAGGTTGATCCCGTAGATCTAGTTTGCAGGTCTTAATATTTAAACCAATCTGTAAAATTTTTCACCACAAAACTGCCTGAGACAAATTCTACTGCATAGGGACAATGCTTTAACTGCTGTGCAAGTTGGTAGGAATTTTTTGCATCTTTATCATGATGCTTATTTGTTCTCCATTTGTTTCACTTCTGATGGGATTGATTTTTCAATTGATTGTGCAGCACTGATTTACTACATATCATTATAGAAGGCCTTTATTTTCAACATGAAACTGTAGCCTGTTGCTGTTTATTGATGTGAGGTTTGTTTAGATTTTTTAATGTCATCACTAAATTGAATTTTGTATTAATCGTTTTCTTTATTATCTATAGGACCCATAAGGTTGGTTCAAGCTGTTGTTCCTCACATGGCCGCCAGGAGAAAGGGGAAGATAGTGAATGTTGGAAGTGTTGCTGCCTTGGCCCCTGGCCCGTGGTCAGGTGTCTACACTGCATCTAAAGCTGCTCTTCATGCTCTAACAGATACCTTGAGGTTTGTAAAATGCCCCATCCCCCCCCCCCTGTGTGTGCACGGATGCAGAGGATTGTTCAGTTGTGTAATACTTATAGTACATGTGTATTCCAATATGATGGTTGCTAGTCGTTTGTTAAAAATGATAGTTTATAGTCCCCTATATTAGCAGCAATTGTCCGGTGACTTAGTTATGCTCTATATGAATCAGAATGGATATCATAATATTCTTTTCATGTTGGAATTTTCAGTTCAATGACTTTCCTACTTTCTCCATGCAGGATGGAGCTCAGACCTTTGGGGATTGATGTTATAAATGTGCTCCCCGGTGCAATCAAGTCCAATATAGGAAATTCTGCAGTCGCTAGTTACAACCAGATGCCAGAGTGGAAGCTTTACAAACCATTTAGTAATGTCATCCAAGCTAGAGCCAGCTTCTCACAAGGTCTCAAGGCAACCCCTGCAGATGAGTTTGCAAACAAGACAGTTGCTGCTCTGTTGGAGAAGAATCCACCAGCCTGGTTCTCTTACGGAAAATACTCCTCCGTTATGGCCATCCTTTATCACCTGCCACTTTCTGTTAGAGATTTCATATTCAGGAAGACAATGAAATGTTGAAGCCTTACATCCATCTTTGGATTCCTGATTTACATGGATGTGTCCTCTAAGCTTGTAATTGCCTTACTGAGTTTCCTTAGAGAAGTCGTTTTCTGCTAATGGCTTGTGTTGTGGTCTTGTCCCATGTTGGCTGTTGAACATTGCGCCTCTGTTTATTGAAGAAAGGTTGCTTCTTCTAGTGTACGAAGTGTTATGTGTAGAAGTTGTTGATTGCTCTATGCCTTATTCTCAAAAATTCTTCAAAGGGTAAAAGAGAAAATTTTACCATTATATCACTATCAAAAGCTATTATTGTCTTCCATGTTTTTTTAACTGACAAGTGAAATTAAGGATGTGAATTTGAAACACAAATCATTTACTGAGATCGAATTAAACTATGTACACTGAAACTGTGAAACCGTTTATCAAATGGTTTGATTTTGGTTTTAAAATTGAAATCGTAATTTGATTTTGGTTTTAAAATTTGAATCATTAAATCAATTAATATATACGTAAGTAAGTTTAAGTCATCCAATGTTAAGTTTACATATATTTCAATTAACAAAAAAAAAAAAATATATATATATATATATATAACAATAAATAACTCAATTCAATGTTACAATTTACATCCATTTCATTAAAATGTTTGAAGGTAAAGAAGTTGTTTGAATAAAAATTTCGAAAACAAAAGAAAACCATTTATAAATGGTTTCAGTTTTAATATATGAATCCGTTATTAAATGTTTCGATTTTAATTTTACTTAAAAATTTTTGCTCCTAATTGAATCGAACCGTCTACAGAAGAATCAAACTGATTAACTCCCTTAAGTGAAATGATAAGATTTTACCCTCATTGAAAAAAATAGGTATTATACAAAAAATCAAAATGAGCAAATATAAAATTATTTCTTTTTACTAAGCTTCGTTACAACAAGACTTTACAAGGGGTCTCATTATTGAAGTTCAGAATTACATCTAACATATAAAAACTCTCTTTGTTTCGTATCTACACAGATTAGTGTGGAGATTTTTTTTTTTTGGTAGCAGACTAGTGAGATGCATGTTGGCTGTGAAGGTTGTTAAAAAGATTGTGTATTTGTACAAAATGGACCATTACCTAGTAGTGTTGGTCTCACTTATGCAGGTCCTGGGGGATGAGTTGGAGATAGTCCTGACCTTCGGCATATTTTAACAAAATGGCCATTTTCAAGACTCAAATGCAGATATTTGCCCTTGCAATCTTAAACTTTAGCAATGGCCCCTGTATATTGCATATTTGTATAAGGGTTCCAAATGTTGTCTACATCACCAGCCCCTTTGCCCCAATGCTACCCCTGAAAAGAAAAGAACAAGCATAAATCAAAATCAAAGGAAAAGAGATCTATTAATCCTCTTTTGTGTTGGGAACCCCATTAAAAGATTGTGTAAAGTTCAATAATTTTGGGACTCAAATCTTCTGTGACTGGTCATGAGAGGTAATGAGAGGTAGTAAAGATCCAACAGTTGGGAGGGCCCTAATATGCATCCCTACCGTTGAATTTTTGTGCATAATTTAGTCACTCTTGAGGAACAGGGAGTTATTGACAATTTTACTCTGAAAAGATTACATGTATTTATAATGAGATTTCCTTTAAGTATATTTTTTTTCAATAAAGATTAATATTATAATAAGGAAATTTTAAAATCATTTTTCACTTCAAACTTAATTAACATTTTATGGATTCTTAAAAAAATAATAAATAAATAAATGTAAGGGCAAGATAATATGGCCTTTTTTTTTTTGTTAGAATATTATATAGCCAAGTCGAAAAGAATCTCCCTAGCCAAAAACAAAAAACAAAAACAAAAAAATCGAATAGAATCAATTCTGGAAAGCAACAGTACATCTAGGAAAATCGGACGATTAAATTTGAACAGATCGATGTTTATAGACGTACGGCTGAGATTGAGTTGGGCTATTCCATTATCATAGTAGCCCGTGATCGAAATGCCCTCATAAATTAATATTTAAAATAATGACATGAGGATCGTTAGATCTATAAAGGAAATAATCTGATCAGATATTCAGCAATCGTAGTAGACCCCACTTTATATAATAATAATAACTCCTAATGACAATAATCAGAATCGACGTAGACCCCACTCTTCGTGTGGTCTACCTCACTCTTTGCTGTTTTATTTTGAAATTACTTTCATTTTCTCATTCTTTCCACCATTAAACGTTTGGGGCTTCGGGTAATAGTTAGGCTTCCCGGAATCTCAAGTTCTTGCAGAGATAGAAGGAGATGAGGATGGATCTAGAAGCAGTTCGATCGATACTGTCTAAATCAGTATTCAGAGATGTAATGGCAGCAGATGCTTGTGATTACCAGAAGGTATTCGACTCTTGATTCTTCCTCATCTTTCGTTCTTTTTGTTAGGCTAGCTTTGCCTCTTTTTCCCTGCGATTTGCTTCTCTGTAATGGAAACTATCTTCTGGATTAATTAGTTAGATAACAAACGATACTCTTTTGATGTTCTTTTATTAGATCTACCTTCTTTTATATTGTTTCCCTTTTTCTGCTAATCGTCTTTTTAGTTTCTGTTTTTATTTGTATTTTGTGGATTCTCTTGAGTATACAATGTATTCATGACTTTATTGTTGATATGAATTTCTGTCGGCTGCTTTGAGTTATTGCTTTGCGTTTGGTTCTTCAACTTCATGAAACAATGAGAATCGAGACCACATTTATCAAAATATGCGTGAAAAGAAAACTAGTGTCTGGAGATACATCCTGCTTATTTAATATGTTAAATTCAACTGCAAACACTACTAAAGCTCTTTCATTTGTTTGTGAAAGAGAAAAAGTGGAATTGATTAAACAAGTTAAGAAATCCATCCTTTAGAATGCAGAATATATGATCAAATGCCTATTTAATTTAACAGGTGCTGATTTAGTAAAAGAAAAACACTCGCCTGAATGGTTAAGGCGTGGATTTATAATATTAAAAAGAAAAAAAGGGGGAAAGAGAATACTTGACCTAAATTTTACTTTATCATGAGTTGCTTTGATCGGTAATTTTAGTTTCTCCTCTATTTATATTCTTATTCTTAAACTCAAAAAGCATTTCTTTTCCTATCTCTTTTCTATTTACCTTATAGGATTAGCTTGTCCTATATTTTCTATTCTTAAATTCAAAAATCATATCTTCTGCTGGTTCTTTTGTTATTCCTTAAGAGAAACTCCATCTCCAAGGTCGATAAAATCATTGTTCAAATATCCCCGCATATTATTTTCTATTATTAAGATGCCCCAATTTTTTTTAATGCAGTTGATAATTGTTTTTTTTTTTTTTTTTTTCAATTCCTTTTTTGGGATATTGGGAATAGAAATATGGATCAACTGATTGGTTGGGAATCCATTTTCATGCCATTAACTGAGAGTGGATTGGAAATTGGTAATCTTGAGATCAAGAATGTAATGGGGTATTATAATCACTTAAGGATTAGGGTTACAAAACCTCATGTAATCTAAGATCGTAGGGATTAGGGACTCAAAATTGAAACCAGAATTTAAAAACTTCCAAATAGCAACCATGATTTAGATATTCATAAAATAAGAAGTTGCAAAATTAGTAACTATTAAATCAGGAATGTACGACCAGATTTGATGTATTGAGAGGAATGTTGGGTAGTTAAGAAGCGTCATATAAATAAATTAAGTGTAGTAGAGGTGAGGATGTTGAGATGGATGTGCGGCAATGGAGTTGCCCCGATACATGATAAACCTCGAGAAAGTCGTTTGAGGTGGCATGACTAGGTTCAACGGAGGCCTTGGGATGCACAAGTATGGAGGAGTGATCTTATCAGATTGACGGAATTAAAAGAGCTAGGGGCAAGCCTAAAATGACCCTAGGATAAATAGTGAAGAAAGACATACATAGTTTAGGTCTGGACTCAAGTATGATCTCGAATAGAGCTGTTTGGAGGGCAACGATTCATGTAGCCTACCTCATTTAGGTGGGATATTGCTGAGTTGTTGTTGTTGTTATGGTGTTCTTTTCTTTTTACTATTATCATTATTTGTTTGGATCCATGTAGTCGACCCCATTTAGTTGGGATAAGGACAAGTGGTGTTGTTTGTTGTTGTTTTGTTTCAAATCGGGAATGTAATGGAGTATTCTAACCATTTAAGGATTAGGGTTACAAAACCTCATGTAATCCAGGATCATAGGGAATAGGGACTCAAAACTGAAACCAGAATTTAGCAACTTCCCAAATAGAACCCTTGATTTAGAAACTCATAAATAGCAACTTGCCAAAATTAGTAACTATCAAATAGCAGCTAACAAATTTAAAAGGTAGAAAATAGGAACTGAAACTAAAATTAGAAACAAAAGACAGAATTAAAAAGTAACTGAAATCGTAAGTAGGAACCAGATTTGAAGAAATCAAAGGGTAATTAAGATAGTAAGTTGCTGAAAATAGAAACTCATATTTAATAACCACAAAAGAAAAAACCGCAATTCAACTCAACTCAGCCTTATACCAACTAAGTGTGGTCAGTCGAAACAACGACTAGTGAGAGAAACAGCAAGTGAAACCAAAATAGAAAGTGAGAAATGAAATTAGTCACTAAGGAAATAATTTAAGAAGAGGGTATAGAAATAGAAACTAGGACAGGTGTGATCTGGAACTTAATGGGAGAAGGAGAGAGAAGGAGAAGGAGAAGGATATGAACTAGGTTTTCCACCTCGAACTTGACTGTCATCTCATCTGTCCAACTTAGCGTCCCATAAAGGATTTCACTGCCTTTGACAACAAAGGAGTTTTGAGTCTTACGGAAATCAATTAGTGTAAAGGTTAAAAAATTGTTCAAATCATTTGTAGTGGGTATGATCCCAATGCTTTATTCATAACTTCGTGGAAATAAGAAAATAGGAAAATCCTTATCTATAGTAAGGAGAATCCCTTACAACTTAAGTCTTGTTCAAAATAGAAACTATTCGAAAACTTTAATAAGGCCAGATTTGGTATGATTTCTATTTCAATTTCGAATTGATTTCATGAAATATTCAACAAATAGATTTTTGGTCAAGAAATTGAATTGTTTTGGATGCATCAATCTGAAATATTTCAGGAATAAGAAATCCATTTGGTAGTTCGATTTCTCAGAATAGATTCTCTATTTTGTTGGGAGAGGCTGAGAGGGTGGTGGGGGCGGGGGCGGATGGGGCAGGGCTGGGTAGGGGTGGTGGTGGTGGCATATTGGTGGTGAGATCATTGGGAGAAGAAGGGTGGTGTTTTATTTTTACCGTCAAATTACTGCTTTGCCCATCAAATTAAACATGTGCTCATTAAAGAGCAAGAGAGAAATCACTTTCAATTTCAAAATTGAAACAACTCCTCATCTATTTCAGAATTTATTTTCAATTTGATTTCTATTTCACTGAAATAAAATGTAAAAATCAAACTAAACAATTTCTAAAATAGAAATCGTCCCATGAAATTAAAAAAGAAATCATACTGAGTTAGGCTTAAATAGAAACTAGGGGGCTGGAATGTTAGACCCTTGTTCAGCCTTCTAGAAATACTACTAAGATAAAGAATACAACTTACTAAATAGAAACATTCTACCCAAAAAAAAACTTACTAAATAGAAACTATTACCAATCCCGTATATGACTTAAATCCCCAATATTTGGGCTTATAGAATTGGCCCATTACAATAGTAAACCCAAAAACATTAAGCCCATGACTTATATAACCCATTGGAGACTCAAAATTAAACATATGAGTCCATTATTGGTCCAGTTTGATGACCTGGTTTGTGGCTGGCCTTATTGTTCTTTTGAACTATACATCAAATCTCCTTATCTTGAAAAAAAAAAAAAACTCGTCCGCAAGTTTTGTAGTGATGCTGAATCAAATCCGCATGATCATCCTTCATTTTGAAGTAGAATTGAGCAACCCTTGATGGCGTCCTGTCAACATAGTGGCTTCATTGTCCCTCCATAGCTTTGATACCAATTAAAATGGGGTAGTTTTATAACCTAAAGATTAGGGTGGAAAAAACTCATGTTACTCCAGAATCATAGGGAGCATACGAACCAAAACCAGCAACTGAGATTTAATTAAACAGAGAAAAGACAAGTCTGATGTGGCCAAAATTAAAATGGGGTTATCACCTAAAGATTAGGGTTAAAAAACCTCATGTTACTCCAGAATCGTAGGGAGCATACGAACCAAAACCAGCAGCTGAGATTTAATTAAACAGAGAAAAGACAAGTCTGATGTGGCCAAAATTATGGTTGAGTGGACTAAGAGGGAAGGAGAATAAGCCCTTAAGTTTGAACCAAAACCAACGGTCGAATTTGAGCATATTAGGAGATTACTAAAATAGTGACTTCGTGGAAATTTGGAGTCGGATTTAGAAATATCAGTATAACCAAGGATCGAGAACTTGATCTCGAGGCCGGTTTTGACCCAACTTGAAACTGAGATATGGGTGGAAAAGTGATGTTTTCTGGGCAAAAAACAATGTGTCATGGGCTGGTCGAAACTACCGAAATTGGGCTGGTCAAAATTGGTTTAAACTTGGCATTTTCAGTCGAAACTACCAAAATGTATATGGCCAAAACCAGGTACAAAGTCAATTGGACCATACATCTCATCTCAGCCAGCTCAAAACCACAAAATTTCGGTTAGAACTATGAATGTAACAGTAACTAGAAGGGAGAATAATTTTACCAAAAAAAAACCTAGAAGGTAGAATAGCAAGAGAAACCAAAATAGAAAGTGAGTGAATGGATTTAGTAACTAGAGAACCAGCATGGAAAGTGGATATAGAGAATGAGAACTTCCGAAACGTAATTAGAAACTAGAGAACAACAGTATATAACTCACAGATTAGTAACTAGAACCACAATGAAAACTTGATAATAGAATTAGAAAGTAGTGCAAACATAATAGTAAGTGTTTTGCAAAGTAGTAACTAAAAGGAATACTAGAAACAAGGCAAAGAATGGTGCTGCGAAAAGATTCAAACTATGTCAGAATACTACTATCAATGATAGGAACTGATAGGAAAAATAAGAAGATATCACCAAGAACTTCACTGCATGTCACAACAAAGGAGTTCTGAATCTCAGAAATCAGCGAGCATAAGCTCAACAAATTGTTCTAGTCGTTGGTAGTGGGTATGATCCCCTTTTCTTTATTTTTAACTTCATGGAAATAGGCAAAATAGTAAACTCCGATGTATGGTAGGGAGAAACTATTGCAACTTAAGTCTTCTTCAAAATAGAAACTATTCTTGAACTTCAATAAAATGGATTTAGGGACTGGAATATAGGACACATCTCTGCCTTCTAGAAACACTAATAACATAAAGCGTACAACATACTAAAATAGAAACTAACACTAATCGTGTATAGGACTTGAATCCCTAATATTTAGGCTTATAGAAATGGCCCGTTACTATAGTAAACACAAAAATATTAAGCCCACGGCCCATATAACCCATTGGACACTCAAAATTAAGCATATTAGTCCATTCTTTGTCTAGTGTGACGGCTTGGTTTGCTGCTAGCCTTATTGTTCTTTTGACTGCATCAGAATGTTACTCCTTTCTAAATGGCTGAGATGATTTCTCAAGGAGCCACAAGCGCTACGGCACTTGGTGATGAGATCCATTATCCATATATGATTTACCTTTGGAGGTTGGGACTCTAGCCTCCCCACTGGGTTTCTAGGAAGCGAGATGGAGGACTTGAGGAATAGAAGAAGCTGTTTGCGATTTTTCGCTGTTAGGGGGGACTGATTGCTGCTAGCTAGTTCTTGGGGGAGGTTGATTCAATAGTAAAAGAATAGGAATAGAATGCGCACAAAGAAGGAGCTCGAGTGACCCTTAGTGCCCCTTGGAAGTCTCCTGCTTTTTTTGATCAAGTATGATGTTGGTAAGGGTGATAGAATCAGAATTTTGGAAGACATGGTATGGTGTGGTATTGATCTGTTTAGGATAGGTTTCCTATACTGTATTCAGTCGAGTTTTGTATTTTGTTTGTTGAACTCAGGCAGTCACTTGCAACCACATGCACTCACAATCATGTTGCCAGGTCTACCAGATGTTCCAATGCGTTCCACCCTGCTGGGCACATCACAGATATCCACACAACCACAACGGCACAATGACAACCTGAGTTCAACAATGTCGGTTGCGGGAGGGGTAAAAAATTTAGGTTCCTAGTGTCCTTGCATTTGTTAAGCATCTCAAGTGATATTCATTTCTGATGTTGAAAATAGGAGGTTTCCTCTAGATCCTTTTCCATTGTTTTACGTAATCTCTTTAACCTGGAGGATCCAGAATGCCCTTGGGGTCCGTAATCTTATAGGGGCAGCTGGAAACCTGATGCCCCACCCAAGTGCAAGGCATTAGGATGGTAGTAGCTCATAACAAAGTTCTTAGAGGAGGCATTTAGGGAGAACCCTATCTCATGTCTGCCTCTTAGAAGAAGAGATTTCATGCAAATTGGATCCTTCCTTTAGATGTAATTAGTTGGATGTGATTTTGGTAATTCTTCCTTTAAGCATTCCATTGGAGTGGCACTCTTGTAGTATGCTGGTGCATTTGGGAAGAGAAATTATTCTAGATTATTCGGTGATGGTTTTTCTTCTCTGGAGGCCGTCATAGAGAGATACCCATCAGAGTGGCTGCTTGTTCACAGGTGTTCCTTGCAGCTATCTTTCCAGGATTGGGAGAAGGCTATTATTTCAAGGAATATTGAAGACAGAATGTGCATGAGTCCCCCCCAACCCCCTTTTCTCTTTTCACTGGTTCTTTTAAGGAATGGATATTCCCGGAACCCAAAAAAAATATCTTTTTGTGTAAAGCAACATTGATTCCAATGGATAAATTGAAGTTTATGTGGGCATTGGTCACTAAACAGAAAGGAGGTATAAAAGGAAAGTGATGACAATCTGGTCCATCTATGGAGGTTATGTATCAGATGGGACAAGCTACCATGAGATATTCATCTCATCATAGTCTTTGGCAGGCTAGGAAGATTACGCACTTATTATGAAGTGCATAGGTTTGAGATCTATAACCTCCTCAAAATGTTAGTCTCTTCGCTCTCTTCTTTAATATTTATCAATGAATAATGTCTTCCATAAGAGTGTTTCTGCTTTGTGCGTATGTATCATCATAAAACCCACTCCTCACAGAAGTATAGTCCTGATAGAATGGAATAGCTTGGCATATTTTGTAGTTGGATATTCTGTGACTGCATACTTGTGCAGGAGTTGCTTGCTCAGGCACCCTCTACATCCAATCAGTAGGTTGATTTTGATGGGTTGATGGATGTAAAGTTGGACAAAATTTCTTGCTTCTGTTTCTCGTTCTCTTTCTTCTTCTTCTTTTTAACATTGTAGCCTAATACGGTTAAAATTGTGATCCAGGGCAGGAAAAATTGCATGCTGACAGGATTGCAGCCCTTAAGGTTAGACACAAACTCTGTAAATGTATGAACTTTTACCGTCTAGATAATGGGAAATGATGTAATACATTGTACTGAAATTTCACAAGACTTGCTCCTACAGAGAAGCTTAGAAAAGGCAAGCAGGTCCATTGCGACCTAGTGGTCCCGGGTTGGAGTCACGAAACAGCCTCTCCACGAAGAGGGGGTAAGGCTGCATACATCATGACCCTCCCCAGACCCACAAGTGGCTTTCCCATTTCTTTACAATGTTCCACATTATTCAATCAGGCCCTATGACCATAGCAGAATAAACTTTTGTGAACAATACAACAAGCATTATTACAGTAAGTGGAGAAGTCATATTGATGTGAACTTTTGACACATTCCAACATGATAACAGGGTTATGTTATCTGATGTATGGTGGATATTAGGGTTTGCAGAAACCTAGAGTTCTATATGTATGATGCATGAGCAATTCTATTTGCAAATTTATGTGAATACGCTGATGTCCTGTAGGATAATGGATAAGCATTGAAGTCTCCTGCACAAGGTACATTGATGCCAAGTTCATCAAGCAGGACGCTGAGGTTGGTTTATGCTGCCCCCGCATCATCCTCTGCCACTGCCTCGGTGGTTGAGGATTAAATCTAGCTCAACTACCGAAGTTTTGTTTCTTTAAACCTTGGCAATTACCATCCACTGAAAAATCCTCAATAGCCTGTAGTAGTGTCTTGAAAAGCAGTAAGGAGAAACTGATTTTTTGTCAATGCAGAATGAACCCTTCGTTGTTGCCAACCTTGAAGTCAGAACTCTGCTGTAGCATAACCTTCAGGTGAGGACTTCGATATTACTTCACATATTTTTATGTAGCGATTTAGTACACGGTAATGGTGTTGGTATCGGTCACCGCCAATACTGATACTGGTATGGATTGGCGATTTTTACCCTCAAGATTCTGATACCAATATGGTACGGGATCGCGCCGAATCCTAAATCCCTGTTTTTATCTCCATTGCATTTTTGAATTAGACGTCTTGATGCTTATCAAAATAAAATTATTATCGTAAAAGATGATACACATGCATAATGCCTATGGGATCAGCGATTTATAATCAGTATCAGATAACAATCCAATACCGATCCAGAATGGCCATTAACAAAGTGACACATGAATGCCAATTCCAAAAATAAAATAAAATGGTACAAATTGCTGTTGAATCAGTATCAAACTCCACCGATATCCATACGAATTGGCCAATTAGGCCAAGCCATTACTGTGTTTTTCAAACCACGTATGGATCTCTTTCACCAGAAACACCCAAATGAGTTAAGGCAAACGTTTGGTGCCAATGCATCAGAACGTTGTTCGATAGACCCCAATGTAACTGAGGTTACTGTTTTGGGTACCCAAAGTAACAGCAAACGCATTGCAAATTTCATCTCTTTCAGAAAAGGGATTGCAATAGAAAGGCCCTGGTAGCAAAGATGATTTCACAATACATACTTTTAGAGACTTAATCACAGAACGGTAATACTTTCCTCCATTTGTTATGTGATATCCCATGTTTGGTGCAGCATCTCAACCACCATATTTAGCACAAAGAAGGATAAGATGAAGAACACGAAGACGCAGATGAAGCCAACGGAATATAGCAAAAGAAATGCTTTTTTTGGTTTCAATGGATCTATAACTTTTAAAACTCTTACCTGTTGTATTTTTTTCCTAAAAATGTAAATAGGTTTATTATGTTGCAGAAATATTTGTTTAAATTAATTAGGGCAATATGCTCCACATGACAAAGGAGTCATTGTGGTTGTTGTTGATGATGATGATGATGTGTGTAGTACATCATCCCCATAGGTTGAAGCGGCCGGAAACTTGGAGGTACAGGTGGTTGCTGGATCAATGGCATTTGTTGCTGTACAGTTGGTTGCTGAATCAATGGCATTGGTTGCTGCGGGGTTTGGGGAACTTGCATCTGCTGAGCCAATAATGGCGTTGCAAGCCTTGTAAGTGGAGGTGGGGGTGGACCTGGTGGTAGAGGTGGCAAGCTACCATACCCATAAGGCAATCCACTGGTGACCCCTCCTGATGGCTGCACATATTGCTGGGAAGGAGGGTTTTGAATCATATGATACTGAGTTTGGGCACTTGAAGCTTGGGCTTGTATCAGTGGTTGGTGAACCAAGGCTGTTTGATAAGTACCAGCAAGCTGCTGAGAATAAGTACTAGAAAGTTGCTGTTGCTGTGAAGGAGTAGCAACATAGACATTGGAATCTGCAACAGGCATGGGATTATCAAATTTAGCCCTTGTATCTGTAAATGAAGCAACTGGGGCCAAGCTAAATGAATTTGAGGGAGTTGAGGATGTGGTCAGTCCAGCATTTTTTGCCGCCTCTGCTGCGAATGTTGACAGAACAGAAGACATGATAGATTGTGAAGAGGAAGAAGCTGCCAACTTATCAGCAACCTCAGCTGCAATTGCTGCAGCTGACTTTTTTGGTGCAACTTTTTCACCTTTGAGCCGCTTCCGCATGTTGACGGATTCCTCCACTTGGGCTTGCGCGACCTAACCAATTCATAATATGCAAGACATTAATGTTAGTAGAAACTAATACCTTTTGCCTCCAATATATTTTCCAGAAGACTTCTGAATTCTGAGAAATAATATCACTTGCTTTGATAATCATCTCCCATAAAAATAATAATAATAAATGAACCATATATCATGCAATGCAAAAATATGATAACTAGTACAACACAGAATGAATGTGAATGAAGGTTCTGCATGCTATCACCTAGAAGTAGAACAACACACCCAACACTACCTGCTGCCATATGGTTGATCATGTGGGCTGAAGACACAGAGGTCCCCAAGGTCCTCTGTTCACCTGTCGAGTTTCAGCCCGATCCATGTTTGCCAATTGGCAAAACAAACAATTGAAAAAATCAGGGACAATCAAAGAGATCACAATGGTGGCAATGTGGCATGGACATATATGGAAGGGTAAATCCACATAATTTCTTATATTGACTCTAAAATTTGGCATTTGGTCAATCCACATAATTTCCTAAGCATCAAATAGTAGGACATTTGACATGTGGTCTATCCACATCATTCATTACACCGTTCAGTGCATGCTACTGTCATTTCAAAAGTCGAAATATCTGAAATAGTTCTAGATTAAAGCTGAAATTCCATTATTCAATACTGCACAGGTTTGAATTGACATAAACCACATATTATCAATATCAAAATAAAAGCTTCTAAAAAGAAGGGTCTTGAGTCGCTAAGAATCGAGTAAAAAAACAATATGAATCAAATAAAATTGAAATGGTTTTGATCAGATCACATCTTGAGACCTATATCACCAAAAACACGCAATGTGCATCTTTGAGCATTTTCTTTGGTCAATGGACCCCCCCCCCAACCCAAAATATGTGTCCGGTACTTCAACAAATCCTCCTAGACCAACTAAACCTTGAGGAGATTCCATTTGGAACTTCATTGAATTGTTCGTGGACCGATGAGATTTTAATAGGAACATTTTGCCATTTGCCATTTGATATTGACCATATTGTTAATATAATCAGGACATTTCAGCCTCTATGAGCGGTGTAAAAAATTCTACAGCAAAAGGTACCCCAAGATTATATTAACTTTTCTCCGCAACACCAAGTGAATATAAAAGCAGTAGTATATATTTTTTATGGTATGAAAATTGGATGTATTTTATCCTTCACTAATAAAGAAATGGGCAGGGGAAAATTTATTCAAAAAAAATGCCCCATGGAAACAAGGGATCCAAGGTACATGAGACATACCTGCAATTGAGTGCGAACATTCTCCAATTCGGATTCCTGAACAAATTCACCAAGTAAGTTCTACATTCAAGAAGGGAATGGCATCAACCGGATCCCACCTATTTCTAGACAGATTAGAACCTTTGAACGTTCTTGAAGAATAATGATGGCAAATTAATGATCCCATACCTGCACATGTAGTGCCTCTCTTAGTTGAGAGACTAGGGCCACTCTTGTTTCTTCAAATGATTTTAGTTTTTCAATGCATTGTTTCAAAAGGTTTTCTTCCTCTTCTACTTCATTTGCCAAACTTGTCCGCTTGGGGTCATTCCCCGCTGAGGAAAAAGTAAGAGAAGCAAAATGTCATGCAAATTGCAGTACATTCAATCAAGCGACAAGTAATATCCAGCACTTCCAGCAAATCCAAAGAAGAAATGCATACCAGGCAGATCAATGAGTGGTTTCTGAAAGGCCACCATGACAAATTTAATTTGCAGTTGTTAACTACATTTTATTTCAACTTACTTCTCTGCAGAACCTCCAATAGCCAATTTCTGGTTTTCAAATGATTATTTTCAAGGTCAGATCTATGAGAAACTTTCTGAGAAAAAAGAAAGAGATCCTTTTTTTGGGGGGGTGGGGGTGGTGGTGTGCTAAAACTTTAAATACTTAAAAAAAAGAAAAGAAAAAAGGGAGGGCATAGAAAAAGACAAGACAAGCCTAGGGTTCTTACAGTTCTTATGGAGCGTGAATCCCTTTTCATGATTCTAACAGAGCGTGAACGTTTTCTGCCAAGCTCCAGAGGAGGCAGAGGCTCATTTCCGAGCATTAAATCCTTAAGGCCCCGAGCTCGTCCAAACACTCTCCTTTCTTCCCAGATATTAACCTAGCAATTATTAACACAATTTGATAATTGGTCTATTGTACATTTTAGTGTTTTCTTAGAAAACCATGTAGCAAATAAAACTAAGCTGCAGCCAAAATACTGGCTTTGCAATTTTTCCAGTCATATTATTGAACTAGCCTAATTATTAAATTAATAGCCTACAATGACATTAAGGATCCAACAAATATAAGGTTTAAAATAATAGCAAGAACAAAGATTGGTACAAGGAAAAGGCAAATGTTACGTGACGTCAAGAATTAGTTTAATCAACTTATCACCAGCACATCCAATTATCCCTTCCAGGTCCAAAGTAAATTGTTAACAATTTAGGATACAAACTTCAACCTTCAGCACAGGGTAACAATGTCATGAGAATATGTAGCCTAACACTAGTTAAAAACAAAGGAATCTGTTATGGGTGTATCTGCTCATTCATCATTTTGTGTGAACTGCAATATGATGGACATTTAAGATATTTGAATCGGGAAAAAAAATCAACCATTTGACAATGGCAATGTAAAAGCTGTATAAAATTTCACAAATGCATAAAACTAAACATAATGATTCATCCAAGGAATGCAACATAAATATATGATATATGTCTGACAGGAACCACTGGCTCCATTTGTTTCAACAAAAAAATTACTTCCCCAGGAAATAAAATTCTAATTAGGAAATTTACTTTTTAACTATTTGCCATCTGTTTTTTTGCTTTTCTATTTCTTAATTGTACATGGAAATAAAGAATATTTTGGCATTAGAGATTGAGGACGAGTCCAGTCATATTATGGGGTGGTGGTGGTGGCAATTGTATGATTGATGAAGATAGAACCACTTCTCAAAAATAACATCCAACAGGCTTAATTGTAATTTTTATTTGCATTTACACCTTTTGGAAAGATCTGCTAACATAGTTCTTGTTTTGGTGAAGGAAGTATGCTGCCTTACCAATAGTTGAGACTTTCTCCAGCTGCCTATCGGATCAGAACAGAGGAATAACTTCGCTAGAATTGCAGTCTACCCCGGCCTGAGTTGCCAATAGATAGAAAGTTTTTGGGAATGTACTATTCAATTACCTACCCGACTCAGAACCCACTATATCAAGGTTGAACTTGTACTTGCTTAGAAAAAAAAAAGTGAGGTTTTTGCTCTAAAAGTCCATCCTCAGCTTCTATTGGAGGTGCAGCGGGTCGAATCCATTCAGAGGGGGAGCCGAGCAGGGAGGCAAATCAAGGGAAGAGCGGAAGAAGAAAATTCTGTAAGCTAGGCAGCTGTATTGCCAAATTTTTGTATTGCATTTTATACAAACAGTTTCTGTTCCTTTCTATCCCTGTAAAATATTTCTTTTTCGTTTTAAGACAATTCCTTTAAAATATTTTCAATTGAAAACAAATAGAACCTAAAAGAAACAGATGATAATAATAAGATTTCTGAAGGGGTCACTGGTTTTTGTGATTTTCCTAAATGAAAGCTTGCTGGTACAAAAATAACAAAGGACGTAAATTATTCACCAACAAGCAAAAGGTCATAAGATAAAAGATTACATCTATGGTACCTCTGCCTACCTCTCAGGACTAACCAAGGTGCTTTGGACTCCACTGTGGGTAATCTTTGTGGAAAGAAGTTTACTGCTCAGAAGAAGAACATCTTGTTGGAGCCCAGTGCTTGCAAAAAGAATCACCTAATAACCTCACAGTGTGTTCAATCTCCAAAGAACACATCATTCAAATTTATGGGAATCCAGAACAAGAATTTGACACTTCATGCAAATGTGGATGATGGTCTCCTGGTTAGTGGTTACAACTAAGTTGATTGCATTTGAAGAGTCAAACATGTGCAGATGGGTCGTGGTTACTATTAGAGTTAAGTATGTGCAGATGGGTGGAATTATTTCATTTCATTCGTTCCTACTACTACAAATTTTTCTTGTCCTTGTAACCAAATCAGCAATATTCTTCTCCCTCTAATTCCATTCATTAATGTTCCTAAAAAAACTGAAGGACGTATTAGTAAATATTTTCTCCACTAAAAACATATTATCCAAAAGTGGAACATCTATCCTTCAAGATCTTGTATCGTCTATATGAAAGAAATATCGAAAAAATTATTTACCATAAAATTAAACTTGGTTACTCATAATCATATATTGGTCACAATAACTTCCTTACATATCCATAGATTTTCAACTTATTAGAGCTCATATATTTACTTTCACTGGTGTATTTCTTTTGTAATAGTGTGGCTTTTATATCCATCAGAATAGGACTTACTATTCCTAAGCTCATCACTGTGTATCTCAAATTTTGCAATGTATGAATGCACATCCACAACACGTATCTTGGAAGGGTATTGAATTACCTATAAAACAAAGATCAAGATCTAGTGAATCCAAGGTGATCTGTGAGAATCATGACCAAAATACTAGCAGCAAGTCAATCTGAGATAGTATTTCTATTTTCTATTCCTAAATTTAATTAGGAGACCAATTCACAGTTCTAATGACCATGAAATGGGATTGCATATGGTCATCCCCACCCCTGAAGAAATGTCAGCGTCTTTCTTTGAGAAAGAAGATTTTTTTAGTCTGGATTTCCTGATTTTAAAGGTGTATTGGATTCCTTCTATTATCACTAGTAGTGTATTCCAAGATCTCAACAAGAGAATTCATGCAGAAACTTATCCTTTCTATCATTATTCTCTATTCCTTTTATTTATTTTTCTTTTTAATTTCTTGTGGGGCTATAGAGATACTTGAACCTCCCTAAATTTTGTTTAACCTAACTATTTTCATCACTGTGAAGTTCTTAAAACCCCATTCTGCTCCAAGTCACAACTCTGATACTCTATTTCAATCTTTATCATAATTACTAACCCTTCACCTATTTGGGTTACCCCACGGTAATCCTTCATCAATTTTAGAGAAGAAAAATCACAATCATTTCAAAAACATAGCAATAATAAAAGTAACATTCAGCAACTCCTTTCATAACCAAGGGTACTGATTCTGTTTGGACTTTGGACAGGAAATAAGGATTTAAAGATTAGTCAATCCAAACAAAGGATTAACATAGATAAGAGGAAAAACAAGCCTCAGCCTGTATAAACAGAAACATCATGACATTCATCCTTCATCACAGATAAACCAAAAAAATCTCTAAAAAGATTTGGGGGAGGGGTAATAATGAATTGGTAATTGTATATTAATCCAGATTAGTCAATCCAAACAAAGAATCAGTCACTTAAAGAGAAAAATCCTGATACTGGTACAGGAACAGCTGATTCACCACACATGATAAATCGGAGTGGTTATGTCGGACACAGATACAGATCAGATGATCCAACCAAAAATAGTGCTGAACTTCAAACCATACTTGAAAATGCGAAAACTAAAAAGGATAAACGTACTTAAGACCCACAACCAGAACTGAGAAATAATAATCTTTAAGGAAGTACACTTAAAATGAGGGAGAACTTGGCGCAACGGTAAGGATGCTCCATTGCGACCACTAGGTCACGAGTTCGAGTCTGGAAACAGCCTCTCCGCGAAGCGGGGGTAAGAATGCGTACATTATGAAACTCCCCAGACCCACAACCAGAACTAAGAAATAAAAATCTTTAAGGAAGTACACTTAAAATGAGGGTGGACTTGGCGCAACAATAAGGATGCTCCATTGCTACCACTAGGTCACTGGTTCGAGTCTGGAAACAGCCTCTCCGCGAAGCAGAGGTAAGGTGTACATTATGAACCTCCCCAGACCCCACAGTGGTAGGAGCCTCATGAACTGGGTACGTCTTTTTTTAAAAGGAAGTGCACTTAGAGTCCACTTTATTAGAATGATATTTTGAGTTGTTTTAGCCACTTAGGATTCTTAAAACTTGGATCACTTCCATAGGCAACTCCCTAGGGTTTGTAACTAGAAGGGAATGATTTGTGATTCCCTTGTGACGAGGCACTTATCCCTCCATTGATATAATTTGGCATTTATCTCCTCTCTAGTCTCATCAGTCAAAAGTATGTCATCAAAGGATATAACTTGGCTAAAATTCGAGTTGTGGGAGTATATAGATATAAAACATATCACCAACCATTAAATTCCATAAACAAATTGGATGCTCCTGAAGCATGGGATTCAAAGAAATGCAATTAACATAAATGCCAAGTAAACCAGATCACCTTCCAGTATTGTAGAATTAGACAGAGGAGACATATATAAGAGGAAACACAAGCCTCAGCCTGTACATACAGCAACATTGTAACATTCATCGCTCATCACAAATACACCCCAAGAATATCTAAAAAGATTTTTTTTGGGGCGGGGGGGGGTAAATAATGAATTGGTAATTGCATACATCAAAAACGTTCTCTCTCTCTCTCTTTCTCTTTTAAAGAGAAAGGGTGGTTTATAGGGCAGTCAACAGTGCTTCGTCAAACAAGTTGCTCTATGTGAAAGGTTTAAAACACATACCAATCTAGATACCACACTCTTCCCACGGTCTTCACAGTTCTCATTAACGTCCTTAATTGCTGCAGGAAGAACCTTCCAAAATTCACTAACAAATTCATTGCCTTTACGCTTGCTATTCTGTAGGATGTCATTGGCAAGATATAGAAATGGAACTTTCTGTGAATTCTCAGAGCTATGAAATTGTTTGTCCCATGTTGCAACAACAAGGTCTGCCTTCTTCTGGTGAAAAATACACCAATGTGACAATGCTAGGGAAAGGTTAAGAAAACATATTCATTTAATATATAAGACTGACTAGACCGTCAACGCTGCTTATACAATAGAAGATGGTGACCAGTGGTTCAATAATCAGAATCTGATCAGATGAATCGGCCGATTTAGATCAGAATAGGCCGAGCTCAATCCCGATTCCGGTCGATCTGGTGTGGCCGATCCATGATGGGTTTCTAGGTTTTAGGCTGATTCCGGATGAATTTGAATTGAAATCAGAATCAGCTGCACCCGATCCAGATCCCAATTCAGAGTGTAATTCAATATGATGATCAAGCAGCACATATGGAAAATTAGATATAACAAATTGGAGCATGCTAATAAAGAGAAGTCTCAACCCTCGTAATAAAATTTTATACGATAAAAAATTTAATTCTTTGAATTAATTCCCATAATACAAGTCATGCTAAAATTCCAATTTCTAACAAGTGTTGTGTTCAGGTGTGAAATAAGGAAGTACCATTGTTGTTGAATCACACAAAAATATCAACAAATAGACAGCAGAAGTTAAATATCACAAGATTTGAGTGTAAATTTAGCCGGAATTAAAAAATACGAACAAAATTATAGAAAGATAGTTTCGGTACATAATGTCAGTAGCTCTTACTTAATTTACTTATTTTCTGGCAACATCCATAAGGAGCTCCAAATAGACAGCAGAAATTAAATATCACAAGATTTGGGTGTAAATTTATCCGGAATTAAAAAATACGAACAAAATTATAGAAAGATAGTTTCAGTACATGTTGTCATTAGCTCTTACTTAATTTACTTATTTTCTGCAACATCCATAAGGAGCTCCACAGCAATCCCTATAAAATTGGTGATCACTTTCAAATATCTATCACATTATGTGGATTCATGTATACCACATCATTCTAGTGCTCTCCTTTTCACTCAGCAGTTCATAAACAACCCATCAATGATGCTGCCAAGTACCATTCTAAACATTTCCAAAAATTAAAATTTAAAAAGCAGCACCTCAAAAGTCACTGAAACTTGAATATATATACATCTGGAACGGCTACATCCAGTATTTACCTCCTTTGAGTGCATATGTGGCAAAATTTATTAACTTTGAAAGGAAGTTAGATGATCAGCAAGCTCTTGATCTGATCCAAGAGGTGACCCCTGAAGAGGTGAGACAAGCTATGTTCTCTTTGAAGGAGACAGAGCTACGACTCTTGGTAGGCGGCAGGATACTAGTGCGCTTTAGTTTTGATCACCATTCATTTGCAATACTTAACTGTAACAGCTGCTGTGACAACCCGGCAAGCTTTATATTTGATATAAAAACTCATCAGGTCTATCCAGGCCAGGGTCTCTAGCAAGTATGCTATATATATATATATGAGAAATTTAGAGTGTTGTGATATAATAAAGTATCAGGAACCATATTACTTTTCTTCCTCTCACATGCAACACTGAATAAAATTGGAACAGTGAACATGGAAAATATCTACATCTGGAACTACTAGGGTATCTCATCATTTCAGATGAAAAAAATGGTCCAAGCATGTTTCCAAAGAAAAGAACATACAGTTCAAATTTTTGTCCCTCCTTGTGGAAAGTTTTCCAATTCTCCTTCCCAAAACAACATGGACTTGCAATAAAAAATATTAAAGAGATCTTTTTGAAAGGATACTTTCGATACACTGCTGGGTGTTGTTAAGCTTAGAAAGCTTGTCCGCAAGTATCTGTTCACTGAATACACTATTCATCCCACCTCAAAAATTCCCCTTTCCCCCACTCTCCAAGGATTAAGGTCCAAGAACAGAAATTTCTCAAGACCACCCTAATTTTCACCCATGCAAACGCTTAATAGCACAGAACCTGTAAAAAAAGCAAATTAAAAATGTGGTGAGAAAGAAGACGAGGAGGGGGGTGAGAAGAAGAAGAAAAGGAGAACGAAAAAGAAAAGAAGAACACTACTTCAAGTCGAAACCATTAATAATCCCTAGAACCCTTTTGAAAAAAAAGAACAGTTTTACATGCAAACTTCAAAATTCAGCAATCGAAAGAGAAAATAGATCAAACACACCATAAAGGATTCGAAGAAGTAAAAAAAAAAACGCTGAAAACAAAAGATTAAAATAGAAGAAACACATCGGAACCTTAATGAATGATCAAAAACGAAAAGAAAAACAGAAACTTCACGAAAGCAGGAGAAAGCAGAACTCAAAGACTAAAATTTCACCTCAATTCGTCTCTGGCATTTGTAATGTCACTGCATCGCTTGGCCCTAAACCAAAACTTCTGAGATTTAACGTAAGAGAAAAGAAAAAAAAAAGGCAGAACGAACAAAAGAAGTTGAAATGGAAGTCGAAATGCAAGAGAAACCGTAAAAGTTGCAGAGGGTTTTAAGCGTTTAAGGAGGAGGTTTATGGCTTTAGGGATCACTTGACACTTACGAAGTTTCAAAACTTTGGAACAGGGACGCGCATCGCAACTCCGCGAGTGTCCGAGATTTGATTAGAGCCAAGATTCACAGACAAAGCCGTAGACCCCAATCAGGAATCGCTGTTTCGGAATATATTATAATATGAAGCGATTGGATCACCAACACAATTGCGAAAATTTTAAATTCAAACCCATTGGTCTGAGTCAAAATATTGTTTTTCTTAATAGGAAAAAAATAAATGAGTTCATATAACGCAGAGTGGAGATTCCTTCCAAGGAACCAAATCCTCTTCCGCGTGGCAATTCACTCAACGTGTATCTGACGGTTGGGATGTATAATTAATTCTATCGATTATCCCATTGGAGAGGATTTGGGTAGTTCCTTCCATTGCTTTATAACAACCGCTCACATACATACAACGCTAGAGTGAGGATTCTTTTTATCGCCTTCCATCCTTCTCTCACATACGTCGATGGAGTGAGTGAAGATTTCATGTGACACTTTCTGTTACTCTGTCACATACACGATCAGAGTGGGGGTTTCATGTGACGCCTTCTGATGCCCTCTTACGTGATGTTGTCATTCACTCTAATGTCGTGGGAAATGTTTAACTTTTATTTCTTTTATAATATCAACCTCAATCTGAGTTTATGTTTGGATTATATTTGTTAATGTTCTATATGGTTGTAATGAAAGTTGTATAACTATCTTAAATTCTTATCAAAAGAAATTCATCAAATTTTTTATGAATATATCTAATGGCAATTTCGAATATTAATATCGATGTTAGTCATGGGTTACATCTAGCATATATTTTGTTAATGTTCTCCTAATTGTAATTATAATCGTAAACTACCTTGAACTTTTGCCAAATATGGTTATAAAAACTTCCAATTGAATTTTTTTCCCAAATCCAATGAATGGGATTGCAAATTATAGTAAATTTTAAAAACTTGTTTACTGATTTGGAAACTTTTAAATCAAATTCATTGTTGTTAATGATTTGAAAAAAATTCCATTACAAAATTATTTTAATTTTTTTTTCTCCCACGACTAAACTCATTGGGTTGAGCTAATTTTTTTTTTTAAGAAATAAAAACATTCCTAGAACGCCAAGTGGGGATTCTTTACGTCACACTGATACTCACTCTCCTCGAACAAATATAGGCACCCTATTAAATCAATCCATCTCCCATACTCTCATTGGTGTGTTTCTCACCTTGGCATTGTGGAAAATCTTTACCTCATTTTTTTTTTTTTTAATATCGACCTCAATCTATGTCTATATTCGGCATATAATTTATTAAGGTTCCGTCTTGTTGTAATTGCTATACTCTCTCTCTCTCTCTCTCTCTCTCTCTCTCTCTCTCTCTTTTTACCTATCACAACTTCAATCATTGGCTAAATGTATCGAACTGATTCTTTTATGAATAGATTCGACTGCAACTTCAAATAATTTTTCATCGACTTTAGTCTTAAGCTATATTTAGCTTAATTTATTACGTTTCTTATGATTGTAATTATATTGTATAATTACTTTAAATCTTACAGGATATGATTATAATAACTTTCTAATGAAATCTTTATTTTTCTTCTCAAGTCCAATGAATCGGATTGTAAATTATTATAAAATAACTTTGTTTTAGAAAATTTTAAAGAAGGCATGCATCCATTGTTCTTAACGATTTCTAAAGATTCTTATTTTTAATTTTGTTTTAATTTATTTTCCTCTGTTCATTTCTCCCACAAGTAAACTCATTGGACTGAGAAAATCTTTTTTTAAGGAAAACAAAATTCCCTTGGCATCAAAGTGGGAATTTGTTTCCATACACTCTCTAATGAGCCATGGGATTCATGTTGACTCTCTCTGCTCAAAAAAAAAAAAAAAAAAAGGGCTCCTCCTGAATGAATTTGTTTCCTACCTTCTCATTGGTGCAGTTTCTTACTCTGGCTTCATGGGAAATCTCTGCCATCTTTAGTAATAACAACCTCATTCTTAAGTTGTGGTTGGCGTAGATTTTATTAATGGAGTGTGTGATTGTAATCACGGTTGTATATTATCTTAAATTTTTATTATAAGAAATGGATCAAATTGATTCTTTTCAATGAAGAGACCTTATCGTAACTTCGAATATTTTAATATCAACATAGTCTTAGGCCATATTTGACAAAGACTTTATTAACATTCCATTTGGTTGTAACTATTATTATACAACTACCTTAAATTCTTACCAAATATGGTAATAAAATTTTTCAAATGAAATCCTTAATCCCCAATTTCGATTAGAATTATTTGTTGCCATCAAGTGAACCGAGGCAAGAAAGAGGTTATTGAGATATAGTCAAAGGAAGTATGCTCAAAACAAACATGATTGATTCATCTAAAACAATCCCAATCACAATTGATTGACGAAGACTTTGTTAACATTCCATTTGGTTGTAACTATAATTATATAACTACCTTAAATTCTTGTCAAATATGGTAATAAAAATTTTCAAATGAAATCCTTAATCCTCCAATTTCAATTAGAATTATTTCGCCATCAAGTGAACCAAGGCAAGGAAGAGGTTATCAAGATATAGTCAAAGGAAGTATGCTCAAAACAAACATGATTGATTCATCTAAGACAACCCCAACCACAATTGATTGACCACAATGCCATTACATAGGCTGTATCTTTTCCTATTAAATTTGTTCAGTGTGGATGCAGGTGTCTCATGAAAGTCGACTGTTTAGAAAAAAATATATTTATTTTCCTTCTCAAATCCATTGAATGTGGTTGCAAATTATAACGAAATTTAATAACCTAATTTTTTTAATTAATGACTACAAAATGCTTCCATTTAATTTGATTCATTCATCTTCATTTCTCTAACAACTAGGGTTCTAATTATCGGCCATTGAATCAGTCAGATCATATCAATATTGATCGAGATCGATACCAATACCTGGTAGATCCTGGATCAAGTATCAGTATCAGGTTAGAGGTAAAATTGTAAAATAAACAATTTTTTTTTTTTTGTTTTAAATAAAAAAGGGGATAAAACAGATCAATCCATGTTAATATTTTTAAATATCATATCAATATCAGCTGGTACCATTACTAATACTTAGAACCCTGTCTAAAGAAAAACACATTTTTCATACTATTGTTATATATATTGTCCAATGGCCCAACCAGCAAAATGGTTGCCTTATGGTCTAAAATTTTGCCATGTGGGAATTGACCAAAATCTTGAGAATAGATAGATCCCATCATCCCAAAGTCTACTACTCACATTTTAAATTTTAGCATAAATATATTTGACGAAGTTGTAAAATAAAAATTTAAAATTCCAGGATTATCAAATGGGTGCACACTAATGCGTGACTGCCAAGTGGGAAACATGCATTAATAGAGGGGTTTTTGATTGAGTAACACCCATTCATACATTTATATGTACAATATTTTGTCCATGACATAATACATTATGGCAAAACATTATTTCTATCCCTTTGTTCTCACCTTCTCTATTTTGACCGTTTGCATTCAAGCAATGTTACAAATCATACTTAGTGAACTTAGTCTTTCTCTCTCAAAGAATAAAAGTCTGCGTACAATCAGACAAAGATCAGTGGTTGTTTTATCTTAAAAGTAAAACAAAGGAATTCAATTATACTACTATAGGAAGCGTTTTAGACTTTAAGGAGAGTGTCTGCTTCTGATACGACTAAACCAACTCTGTTCATTTGCTACTACATCTGGCCATGTCCTCTATGATTCATAAAGCTAGGAAGACAAACCATCTCACTAACAATAATCTTATGCATCAATATCCGGTACTCTTTCCCAATAAGTATAATAACATATTTATTCATATCTTCGTATAAATTTCCAAGCTTGCTAAAATCTCAGCCCAAGCCCTATTAGGGCTGAGGGCGGGCTAGGGTTGGTTCGGGTTAATCGGGCTTTTTTGACACCCCTAAATGTGAGGCAATATTTGTGATTAAGTTGATTAAAAAATCATCTTTAAAAGAAAGAATGTTTATCTTGTGCTTTTGTCATGTGAATAAAGAAAAGACATCGAGAAAATAGCTATCAAAACAAATTTAAAAGTGCAAATTAAATTTTTAAAAAGTATGCTATATGTTAACAAATATAACTCAAGAAATTCCATAAACTTTTGAATTATTTATCGTAATCGAATAAACCATGAATCAAATGATTGGATTCATGTTACCCAGATCTAAGGCGGAAATTCCCCAAAATCACATCCCTAACTTGTAAAGTCTAGAATCTCTTCTTCTAACATCCCCTCTATCTCAACCTATGTTGGTTTCCCAAATTTTCACCAATGTGTTGTAGCTGGTCAGTATTGCCTGGAGAGCGATCTGGACTCGGTCTTAAGAATTTGGCAAGCTTGTATAAAGGAAGGGAAGTGAAATTAAATGAAACCTAAAAATAGATATTTTAGTAACCGTTTAACATGTATTCATCAATAATTTCAAATCATTCTGAATTTGGAGAAAAAAATTGCTTTACTTTGCATCCAAATCAACTTGGATTTACAAATGGGTTGCATGCGTCTGGGCCTAGAAACTGGAACAAAAAGATTGTATTAGCCCTGCATTGAAGATGCTTCCGCTCATCCTCTTATTGGCCACGTGTTAACAAGTATCTACACCAGCAAAATAGCATTCTCTTGCCCAAAATGAAAGAAAAAACATTGTCATTTTAAGTAATGATAAAAAATATATATATATATTGTAAAGAGCTTGAGCTAAAAAGAATTATTATGGCTCAAGCCTTGAACGGTAGATCTACCTACTCCCTTAAGATTTGGTTATCATAATAGCAATCTGAAAGGTGGGAGAAAAACCTTCTCTTAATGTCTTATCATTTAAAAAAGGAAAAGGATAAGCATGCTAGGAATTGGGTATGCTAGCGAATGTAGACCATTGGATTAGATAGATTACATCAATACCATTTGTACTTGTTGTCTTATGTAACCTACCCAGCCACGTTGTACAATCACTCTTCTTCCTCACTATCTCTAGCTTCCCTTCTCTCTTCCACAAATTCCATCGCCCCGATGTCCCTATCTTTGATTTCTCTCCTCTAGCACTCTCTCTCTCTCTCTCTCTCTCTCTCTCTAAACACACACTCACGAAAGATGTTTATACAGTAAATTCCATCTTGGTAAAGGTGTTTTCATATTACTTTATGTAGATGATATGTTAATTATGGGTACAAGTTTGGACATAGTGAATCAAACTAAAAGACTGCTTATGTCCAATTTTGATCCAAAAGATATGGATGAGGCTGATGTGATTCTTGAAATCAAGATCATCACAAAATGAAGAGAGATAATTTTATCTCAGGCACATTATGTTGAGAACATGCTTAAAAGGTATAGTAATTATGGCGCACCTATTATTAAGACACTTTTAGAGAAGGGATGCCATTTACAACAGTATTTCGGGAACCTGTAAATCAAAAGAAATATTCACAAATCATAGGCTTTGTTTCATATTTGATGAACTGTACTAGGCCTGATATTGCATTAGCAGTTGGAAAACTGAGTTAACAAACTTACAATCCAAGCAAAGAGCATTAGCATGCCCTTGATAGGCTAATGAGATATTTAAAGGGTACAATAAATTATGGAATTCACTACAGTGGAAATCCTACTATTTTAGAAGGTTATTGTGATGCTAATTGGATATCAGACACAAATGAATCTTAGCAACAAGTGGATATATGTTCACACTAGGAGGTGGAGTGGTTTCATGAAAATCGGTAAAACAATCCTGTGGTACAGGATCCACTATAGAAGCAGAATTCATCGCTTTAGAAAAAATTGGAACTGAAGTTGAATGGCTCAAAAGTTTAATGGCAGATATTCCATTGTGGCCTAAACCCGTGCCTTCCATATCACTTCATTGTGATAGTCAGGCAGCAATAGCTAAAACAAAGAGTAGGATATACAATGGAAAAATGAGACATATTCATCTAAGATAGAACCTTGTAAAGCAATATATAAATGAAGGAATTATAGCAATAGATTTTGTGAAATCAGAAAGTAACTTAGCAGATATGTTCACAAAGCCAATGCCTATAAAGGTTATTCATGATTCATCTAAAGGAATGAGCTTAAAGCCTGTCTCATAGGTCATGTGATGGACATCCAATCTATGTGAAGAGGTAATATCCTGAATTAGGTTCAAAGAGTACAAACGAAGTCACTGAATGACCTGTCTAGTACTACTAATTAAAGTGTTCATTCTGGTTAGATGAGAAAGTAGATCACCACAAAGAAAAGAGGATGAGTTATAAACTCTTAATCAAGCGGGATCTCACAAAATGTGGGGGTATGTTAACTGTGGTGCACACTATGCATTGACCTAAGTGGGTGTAGGAGATGAGGCCGCCTACCGATGAGAATTTTAAAGGCGAATTCTCTAAATACCCATGAGACCAAGATAAGGGATAAGGCTTTTATTAAAAAGGAAAAATATCCATTTCATGAAAAAGGGAATACCAAATGTCAACTGGTGGGATATGGATGGTGAGCTAGCCAGCTACGACGAAGATGAAATGTTCAAGAAGTCTGACTTCACCCGCACTCTATAGCTTAGTTCATCAGACCTAGTGTAAGTTCAAGTCCTGAAGACACCTGTAACGATGTGTCCTACTATGTTTAAAATACTCAGTGTTATGTTTGTGTTACCGAAATTTTTTTAAACTTGTGGGGGAATTGTTGAATTTTATATTATACAATATAAAATATTACTTTAGTAAAGTTAAAGATTCAAATAATGTTAAAAACCTTTTCCCCCCTTTTTACTTTTTGAATATTATTTGTACACTAGTAAGGACAAGTAGAGAGCTAAAATTAACTTTTTTAAGTTTGTTTAGTCCCACATCTGAAGTGGATGAAATGTGTGAGGGGTTTATATGAGGGAATGTTTCTTAAGGGTGCAAGCCCTTGTGAGAGGCACTCTCCCTTGTCATGTGTGTGTGGGGGTTCCTGGGGTGCTTTTGAATCGAGCCGAGCCAGGCCGGGCCGTGGCCGAGGTCAGGGTCGGGTATGGGTATGGGTATCAAGAGATTTATCTTTTTACACCAAATTCGAATTTGAATTTTTAAAATTCAAATTAAGTGAAAGACACCCATACGTACCTGTACGTTAGTTCTATACATCCATTGGTATTAAGACATATACCTGTACATAAAACAGACACCCATTAGTATTATACATACACCTGTACATGTAAAGATACCCTTTTACCATTGGACATGTCCTTGTACGTATAGACATCTTCTCCTTAATAGATAGTAGAAGTCCAAAAATGATATTACATTCTGTAAGTGTTTTTTGAAAACTTCTCTGTGGGAAAGTGCTCTCTGCCAGTGTCTTTTTCTGAGTGTTCTTAAGACAAACAGTGACTATTTTAAAGGAAAAATCTCTCTGTTTACTGCCATTTCATACATAGTATACATTGAGTATTACCTTTGGTTTTTCCTATTGCAATCACTTATTGGAGTTGCACCTTAAGAGATTGGGGGAGTTGTTTTATCTTGGAGGTGAGGACGTTGGTCTACCTGGTTGCATACTATTACGGAACTTTCAAATACCTTAAGGAGAGTATTCTTATATGACTCAACTCCACATTTTTGAAGGATTTCTATTTACAATTCTACATATACGATTTGACTTGTAAGTGATATTCTTCTTCTTCATTTTAATAATATTTTATTAAAAGAATTGTCAAAGTCTTATACCTATTGCCATATTCTGTTTCTTACATTCTTAAGGTATTTGAAATGAATAGGTATAAGACTATGGCTAGTGATTCAGACGATACACATGATGCAAATGGTGTCTCACCAATACCCCCTAACAATGTTGATCCAATACTGCCAACTGATTTTTCTACTCCAACCAATATGGTACCAACAGTTGGGACACTTCAGCCCATTATGGAAATGATGAAAATTGTGGCCGAGTTTGATAAGATTGACCAATTTAATGGTCAGAATCTCAAACGGTGAAAGCAAATGATGCTATTCGCGTTGTCTCAAGTTGGGTTGCTTTTGCTTTGACAGAACCAAAGCCACAACAAACTGAAATTCCGGTTCTTGAAACAAAAAGACTTGGATGGGTGGAGGATGATTTTCAGTGCAAGAACTGCATTCTGAATGGTCTTTCAATTGAATTATATAGTGTGTATAATTCTTTTGAGTATGCTCATTTAATGTGGAATGCACTTACAAGGAAGTATACCCTTGATGAAGCAGGGAGTAACAAGTATGTGGTGGTAAATTTTCTCAATTTTGTTATGACTGAGGGAGAAGAAATATCACCCCAAATTGATAAGTTTCAACTATCGATTGGTAAGTTGGCAAAAGAGAATATTATTTTTTCGGATGCATTTGTTACCAATTCTTTAATTGAAAAACTACCCTCATCTTGGAATGATTTCAAATTAATAATGAAATATAAGAGGAAGGAGTGGACATTAGAACAAGTGGTGGTTCGAACTAAAATTAAAGAAAGGAACAAGGCAAAGGATAAGGTTGAGGCAAGTAGCATTTAAAAATTGAAGGCTAACATTGTTGAGACCGGGACTCAAAACCAATCCAAGAAAGGCTTTCAAGTTAAAAAAGACAAGACCTTCAAGAAGAAGAAGGGTAAATGTTTCATTTGTAAGAAATCGGGCCATTTTAAGAAAGAATGTCAGAGCAAGAAGAAGATGTCGGATAAAACAAAAATCAATTTACTTGAAGATGACATCTTCACTGCTATGATTACTGAAGAATATGATTGAGAAACCTAAAGAGTGGATAATAGATACAGGTGCCACTAAACACATTAGTGGAGACCAGAATGCATTTATTAAATATTTACCTATCATATTCGGTGATAAGGTCTTTATGAAAAATTCACAGACTTAAAGTGTCATAGGCAAAGGAAAAGTCACATTGAAGCTAACTTTGGGGAAGACTTTGGTTTTGGATAATGTGCTTTATGTTCCGGATATTCGAAGAAACTTGGTGTCGGGATCACTCTTGAACAAGGTTGGAATGAAATTGTCTTTTGAGGCTGATAAGGTTGTTATGTTAAAAAATGATGAATTTGTTGGAAAGGGCTATTTGAATGATGGTCTATTTGTATTAAGTGTTTCTGAAATAATTAATGAAAAATTTGATTCTTCTATTTACTTTGTGGATTCTTTTGAATTATGGCATGGTAGATTAGGTCATAGTAGTGCCCCTTACATTTTTAAAATTTGTAAAATGGGTTTGATTAAATGTACAATTTATATAGAGGCAAAGTTTACTAAGAAATCACACAATTCTGTAACAAGGCAAAGTGGTCTTCTTAACCTTATTCATAGTGATTTATGTGATTTTAAGTATTGTGAATCAAGAGGTGGTAAAAAATATGTTATGACATTTATTGATGGTTATTCAAGGTATACTATGATTTATTTGCTTAATTCTAAGAATGAAGCAGGAAATGCTTTCATATCTTACAAAATTGAAGTTGAAAACCAATTAGGAAAGAAAATTAAAAGACTTAGAACCGATAGGGGTTTAGAATACTTTAGCATAAATGACTTTTGTGAAAATCATGGCATCATACATGAAATTACACCTCCCTATCAACCTGAATCAAATGGTATAGCCAAAAGGAAGAATCGAACATTAAAAGAAATAATGAATTCAATGTTAATTAGTTCGGGTTTACCACTTGACTTGTGGGGGCAAACAATTTTATCTACTTATTATATTCTAAATAGAATACCCCACAAGAAGGCCGATTTATTACCATTTGAGTATGGTTTGGTAGACAACCTGGTTTAAACTATTTAAAAGTATGAGGTTATCGAGCTAAAGTGGCCATTTTAGAATCAAAGAAAAGAAAAGTTGGTCCGAAGACTTTTGATTGTGTATTCATTGGATATGCAAAACATAGTACTGCATACTGTTATATGGTTTTTAAAACCATAGAAGAAACATGTGAAGAAAACAATATAGTGGAATCCAAGGATGTTGAATTTTTTTGAAAATATATTTCCTTTTAAGACGAGCTTATTAGAAAATAAGGAACATAGTGATGATTTAAGCTTAGGAGAGAATGTGTCAAAAGAATCTGATCCTACACTTAGTAAAAATGATGCAAGTTAATTAAGGAGGAGTAACATTAGAGGATGATTGGCTTGTTTATGTTGTAGACAAGAACCCTTTTACATATAAAGAGGCTATAACATCTAAAGATGCAGTGTTCTGGAAGAAAGCTATAAAATGTGAAATAGATTTCATATTGTCCAATCATACTTGGGAATTAGTTGACTTGCCCTTAGGGTCTAAAGTATTAGAAACTAAGTGGATATTTTGAAAGAAATTAAAATCGGATGGATTACTTAATAAGTTTAAGGCTAGACTTGTAGTCAAGGGCTTTAGACAAAAGAAAATTATGGACTATTTTGACACTTTTGCTCCAGAATTAGAATCACTACTATAAGAATTATGATTGCAGTTGCTTCCATCTATAGTTTGGTGATCCATCAAATGAATGTAAAAACAGTTTTCTGAAATGGAGACTCAGAAGAAGAAATATATATTAAGCAACTAGAAAGTTATAAAGTTCCTGAAAAAGAAAATAAAGTGTGTAAGCTTGTTAAATCATTGTATCGACTAAAATAAGCACAAAAGCAATGGCATGAAAAACTTAATATGGTGCTCCTATCAAGTGGATTTGTTGTGAATGATGCCGAAAGATGTTTATACAGTAAATTTCATCTTGGTAAAGGTGTTTTCATATTACTTTATGTATATGATATGTTAATTATGGGTACAAGTTTGGACATGGTGAATCAAACTAAAAGACTGCTTATGTCCAATTTTGATACAAAAGATATGGGTAAGGCTGATGTGATTCTTGGAATTAAGATCATTAGAAAAAGAAGAGAGATAATTTTATCTCAGGCATATTATGTTGAGAACATGCTTAAAATATATAGTTATTATGATTCACCTATTATTAAGACACCTTTAGAGATAGAATGTCATTTACAAAAGTATTTGAGAGAACCTATAAATCAAAAGAAATATTCACAAATCATAGGCTCTGTTTCATATTTGATGAACTGTACTAGGCCTGATATTGCATTAGCAATTGAAAAACTGAGTCAACAAACTCACAATCCAAGCAAAGAGCATTGGCATGCCCTTGACAGGCTAATGAGATATTTAAAGGGTAAAATAAATTATAGACTTCACTATAGTGGAAATTCTACTCTTTTAGAAGGTTATTGTGATGCTAATTGGATATTAGACACAAATGAATCCTTAGCAACTAGTGGATATGTGTTCACACTAGGAGGTGGATCGGTTTTATGGAAATCGATAAAACAATCCTGTGGTACAGGATCCACCATGGAAGAGGAATTCATCACTTTAGAAAAAGTTGAAACTGAAACTGAGTGGCTCAGAAGTTTAATGACAGATATTCCATTATGGCCTAAACCAGTGCCTTCCATATCACTTCATTGTGATAGCCATGTAGCAATAGCTAAAGCAAAGAGCATGTTATACAATAGAAAAAGGAGACATATTCGTCTAAGAAATAACCTTGTAAAGCAATATATAAATGAAGGAATTATAGCTACAGATTTTGTGAAATCAGATAGCAACTTAACAGATATGGTCACAAAGCCAATGCCTACAAAGGTTATTCATGATTCATCTAAAGGAATGAGCTTAAAGTCTGTGTCATAGGTCATGTGATGAACACCCAACCTATGTGAAGAGGTAATATCCTGAATTAGGTTCAAAGGGTACAAACGAAATCACTGGATGACCTGTCTAGTACTACTAATTAAAATGTTCATTTTGGTTAGATGGGGAAGTATCACCACAAGAAAAAATGATGAATTATAAACTCTTAATCAAGTGGGATTTCACAAAATATGGGGGTGTGTTAACTGTGGTGCACACTATGCGCTGACCTAAGTGGGTGTAGGAAGTGAGGCCACCTACCGATGAGAATTTTAAAGGCGAATTCTCTAAACACCCATAAGGCCAAGATAAGGGACAAGGCCAGCTTTTACTAAAAAGAAAAAATGTCAATTTCATAAAAGGAAATACCAAACGTCGACTGGTAGGATATGGATGGTGAACTAACCAGCTACAGTGAAGAGTAAATATTCAAGAAGTTTGACTTCACCCGTACTTTGTAGTGTAGTTCATCAGACCTAGTGTAGGTTCAAGTCCTAAAGACACCTGCAACAATGTGTCATACTATATTTAAAATACTCAGTGTTATGTCTGTGTTACCGACATTTTTTGAAACATGTGGGGGACTTGTTGGATTTTATATTATATAATATAAAATATTACTTTAGTAAAGTTAAAGTTTCAAATAATGTCCAAAACCTTTTCCCCCCTTTTTACTTTTTGAATATTGTTTGTACACTAGTAAGGACAAGTAGAGAGCTAAAAGTAACTTTTCTCAAGTTTGTTTAGTCCCACATCGGAAGTGGATGAAAGGTGTGAAGGGTTTATATGTGGAAATGTTTCTTAAGGGTGCAAGCCCTTGTGAGAGGCACTCTTGCTTGTCATGTTTGTGTGGGGGTTCCTGGGGTGCTTTTAAATTGCGTTGAGTCAAGTCGAGCTGAGCCAACCCATATGTACCTATACGTTAGTTCTATACACCCATTAGTATTATACATACACCTGTGCATGTAAAGATACCCTTTACCATTGGACATGTACCTGTACATACAGACACCTTCTCCTTAATAGATAGTAGAAGTCCAAAAATGATATTACATTCTGTAAGTATTTTTTGGAAACCTCTCGGTGGGAAAGTGCTCTCTGCCAATGTCTTTTTCTGAGTGTTCTTAAGACAAACAGTGACTTTTTTAAAGCAAAAACCTCTCTGTTTACTACCATTTCATACACAAGTATTACCTTTGGTTTTCCCTATTGCAATCACTTATTGGAGTTGCACCTTAAGAGATTGGGGGAGTTGTTTTATCTTGGAGGTGAGAACGTTGGTCTACCCGATTGCATACTATTACGGGACGTTCAAATACCTTAAGAAGAGTATCCTTATACGACTCAACTCCACATTTTTGAAGGATTTCTGTTTACAATTCTACATATACGGTTTGACTTGTAAGTGATACATTCCTTCTTTATTTTAATAATATTTTATTAAAAAAATTGTCAAAATCTTATACCTATTGCCATATTCTGTTTCTTACAAGGGGATGGAGGAGGGAAAAACTCAGTCTGCTAAGTAAGGAAAAAAAAAACTTTGTCATGTTTCCAACATTTTCCATCAAAAAATTCCAGCAACTTCTCAAATAACTCTAACAAACATTTGGAAATGAATCCAAAATCCCAACACAGCAGCAAAAAATCCAATATATCTGGTGGAGATGATCGAGTTGAGATGAACAATTCCGTTTGGTCCGTATGTCATTGTCAAAGATGGAAGCTCTAGACGGTCGGATATGGCGGCTTATGACCTGAAACCTAAAACCGAGGGCGGGGAGGGAGATCCACCGTAAAGCAGGGAGAGGGAGAGAGGTGAAAAGGAGATGCAGCGGTTTGCAGGCTGGACATGGTAGTTAGGGTTTCAGGTCAAGCAGCGTCACTGGTCACCGATCAATTGCAAAGGGTAGCAGGAAGAGGGGAGAGAAAAGGTGTCGCAGCAGTGGATTGAAAGTTTGTATATCTTCTCTCCATCCAACGATTTAATTCAAGATGATCAAGTCCTACGGTCAAAATCTTGCTTGCATTCCTAATTCCTAGGTAACCCGCTAGCATGCCCAACCCTCTCCCTACAAAAAAAGTGAAAATCCATTTTGTCTTAAGATAAAAGAAAATAAGGGTAAAAGAGGATAAATCATTCAGTTTGGTAATTAGATATGCGAGAAGACCAAAACTCAAACCTTAAACAAAGGCAATTATCAATGGAGTCCGACCAAAACTAATGATGGACCTTGTTAGGAGGTAAAAAGTAGCAAAACTAAAGAAGATTACAGAACAAGCGTTGATCGCTCAGGTCTTGTCCATAGATATTTGGGCGATCGATATGTGTCCAAATGTGATCCAAAGATTTTGGGCGCAATAACTATGTCAGCCGTTAGATCACCGCTTGAACACGTGTCAATTACCCAGATAGCTATGGATTGACCTTCGCGATTAGCACTTAGAAGAAGAGCCGGATCCTCAAGTCATTGCATTTGCCAATTAAACTATTTGAAGGTGAATGAATATAGTTCAAGGCTTGAGCTAAAAGAATCCAATTTTAGCTCGAGCTCTTTGGAACATTTATCTTTTCTTCTGTTTTTAAAGCAATTCACTTTTCCTCTCTCTGAATCATCCTCACCTTTGTCAAGTCTCTATAAAAGCTGATTTTTAAATCATGTCAATGTCTTGAATTCCATAATCTATGCCAAAAGTGAACAAAATTTTCTAAGACTATATGGGTATTTTTGTAAATTTTCTGAATATGGTTTCTATATATATATATATATATATAGCGAGGTTTCTGTCCCTATAAATAATCCAGAGAAAGCAATATGAGATAGGTGTGAGGACGAGTATCATAAATCTATTTTCTATTGATAGCAAAGCAAGATCTCATCTCACTATATACGTAGACAAATCTGGTCGAACCATGTAGATCTGTGTATATTGTGTGATTGTTTAATTGTATTTTTTCATTATTTTTCTACATCATTTTAAGGTTGCATTTCTAATCATTTTAGGGTTGCAATTCTACGGACAATTTTTAAGTTTTTTGAATTACCTAAGCTTTCATTTTCTTTGTATTTTGTAATGTGTGTGTGAGATCCTTAATTTATTCATGTTTTGTAATCCTTATTTTCTTTTTCTTTTGCCTTTCAACTGTTTATTGCAACTGTCAATTTAAGATACCTTCTCTTGTTTCCATAAGTAGGCATGAGCTTCGTTTCCTGATTTGGGTACAAGAGCTAATATTTTTATATGCATGAATTTTTTCACTCAAGTCTAAATAGTTTATCAAGATACGCATTAGTATTTGGCACATAATATATATTGGAAAGGGCTAAAATTATGTGTGTAGGTGGATACTCGCTTGTCAAGTTTATGTCAAGTTTCAGATATAATAGAGGTTGCTAAATGGTGAAATGAGGATTCGAAGATCCAATGAAAAATAGAATATTTCTAAAATGGAAAAAATGATGATTGAAAATGGAAGTAAATATGTCAATATGAGAGATAATAGAGCAATCATTCTCTGCCTCCCCAAATCAGTGTGGTGAAGATCTGGACAGTTGGGAGCACCTGGGCACACACCCCAAAGTGCTATCAACCGTCCAAAGCCTCACTACACTAGTGCGGGGGAGGCAGAGGTTTTTTTTGCAAGATAATACATAATAGAATTTAAGTTTGAAATGTGACATATGGCCAATTTAGATCATTTTCTAGACATTGATACCATTATGATTGCCATATCAGCCTTTCACATGGTAGGAACAGCAGAACATGATATCAATCTAGAGATGTTCACAAGCATTAGTCTTTTTTTTTTTGTGGCAAATAAGTTCACAAGCATTAGTCAACTAGAAAATTTTTTGGCGATTTACATGGATATTTTCTTTGCTAAATTTTGAAGTAGTGTTTATAATCTCAACTTCTGTTGCCACCAAAGAAAGTCCTACTTTATCCATTTTTCGAACTGAAATTTTTATTTGTACCCTTCTATTGTTCCAAACAAACGTTTGAACATTAGAAAAGAAAACACACGATGTCAATGTGTACTTTCCTCTCACAATCGGATTCGGCTCCTCTCTTGAGCACTAATCGTCCAAGTCAGCCCATAGCTGCCTAGTCGTCAACTAGTGGCAAGCGTTGATCTAATGGCTCTCAGTGTTACGCCTCTATTCTGGTTGACAAAAGTACAATTATTGAATCAATACTTAGATACGTGTTGATCGCCCAAGTAACTATGGGCAAAACCTGGGCGATCAGCGCTCAGGAGAGGATCCCGATCCCTCAGAGCCTCTCCCCTCTCTCTCTCTCTCTCTCTCTCTCATGCAGATCCGAATCGATCCATGCTGATTCTGGTTCTGATTTCGATCCAGATTCGATAGGGCCAGAATTCAGAATCAGCTGGGAGCCTATGACCAACCCGGATCCGGATCTGAATCCGAATATCGATTCCGGGTTTTTAAACCCTGGTTGCAGACTCGCAGTGTTGCACATCAATCCTTGGTACGAACTCTGCAGCGAACTAAAGCAGCAAATTGCTTTTCCGTCGCCAGTCTCCACATTCAAGGATCTAGAGATCCATCTTTGGTATTTTGTGGGGAGCTTTCCTGCTCAAAACCCAGAAAATCTTATATTCCTCTTGTAATTTGGAGCTTCTTATTTCCCATTTCTGCTTCAAATGTTCTTCCTTAGCTATCAGATTCCTCGTTTGTTGCTGCAAGTTTTGTTTCTGCGTCTGAACTCTGAAACAGGAATTGGGAGGAGGGTTCTATAATACTGTCCTGTTAATGGCTTCTACAGCTATTGCTTGTGTCAGTTTGCGCAGATGATGGTGCAGAGTCTTGGTTTTCTTCTCCACCAGTGTTCCAAGATCAGGGCTTTTCGACATGGTCAATCCCTTCATGCTGCCGTTATCAAAGCAGGATCTCAAGCTGACTTGTTCCTCTCCAACCATGTTCTTAATGTGTATGCCAAGTGTGATGACGTTAATGCTGCACGCCAAGCATTTGATGAAATGTCTGAGAGAAACCTAGTGTCGTGGTCAGCTATGATTTCTGGCTATGACCAGGCTGGGGAGCCTTCAATGGCACTCAACCTCTTCTCCGTGATGCCAATTGAGCCTAATGAGTATATCTATGCCAGTGTTATTAGTGCTTGTGCCACCCTCTTGGCATCGACACTGGGGAAACAGTTTCATGCCCAAACAGTAAAATCTGGCTACCTGCCCATTTCTTTTGTTTCTAATTCGCTTATCTCAATGTACATGAATTGCGGTCTCTACAATGACACACCCTCTATATTTGCCAGCATATCTGAACCGAATTCCGTCTCTTATAATGCTATGATCACTGGTTTTGCAGAAAACATGAAACCAGAAAGGGCTTTCGAGGTGTTCAAACTCATGCACCAACAAGGTTTTGTTCCAGACCGTTTTACTTTTATGGGTATCTTAGGAATTTGTACAGGTACGGAATACTTGTGGAAAGGTTTGGAGCTCCATTGCCAATCGATTAAACTTGGGCTTGATACCACCGTTTTTGTTGGCAATGTGATTTTAACCATGTACTCAAAGTGCAATTTGATAGAGGAAACAGAGAAGGCCTTCAAAGCAATTGAAAAGAAAGATGCCATTTCGTGGAACACCCTTATTGCTGCTTGTTCTCACTGTGAAAATCATGCAAAGGGTTTGAGAATTTTTAGACAGATGAAGAATGCTGTTGGTGTAAAACCTGATGATTTCACATTCGCCAGTGCACTTGCTGCTTCTGCAGGTCTTGCTTCAGGGCGCCATGGAAGCCAGATTCATGCTTATCTGATCAGAACAAGGCCCCATCAGGATGTAGGAGTTGGTAATGCTCTTATGAACATGTATGCCAAATGTGGTTGTATTGGATATGCAAAAAGTGTTTTCAATCAGATGGTCCACCACAATCTTGTAACCTGGAACACTATCATAGCAGCATTTGGAAATCATGGACTTGGGAGGGAAGCTATCGAATTGTTTGAGCAGATGAAAGCAAAGGGACTGCAACCAGATTCCCTGACATTAATCGGACTTCTTATAGCTTGCAACCACGCGGGGCTTGTGGATGAGGGCCGGGCCTATTTCAAATCTATGAAAGAAGTGTATGGAATATCCCCGGAGATTGAACATGTTTCTTGTCTGATTGATCTGTTGGGGAGGGCTGGAAAATTGGTGGAAGCTGAAGAACTCATGAAGAAATCTTCCTTTGGGAGTGATGTAGTTATATTGGGGAGCTTACTTTCTGCATGTCGGCTGCATGGGGATGTTGTGGTTGGGGAACGGGTGGCTTCTCAGCTTATGGAGCTTCAGCCTGTGATGAGTTCACCTTATGTTCTGTTGTCAAACTTGTATGCTTCGGATGGGAGGTGGGATGGTGTTGCTGAGGCGTGGAAGATGTTGAAGGGTAGTACGGTTAAAAAGGAGCCTGGGCATAGCTTAATTGATGTAAAGGGGATGATAGAGAAATTTACAGTTGGAGATTTTTCTCATTCAGGATGGAAGAGATGGAGGACATACTCAGAAGTTTAAGTTGGGCGGTGAGTGAAGTTTCTTCGTACTAGTATCAAGTGGAAGCAACATTAAAGATGACAAAATCAAGGGGATCTAAAATATATGGGGAAATTTCTCACTCTCCCCTATACTCGGCCTATATTAACTCAAAACTATCCTTAATTATATTTAATAATTAAAACCAAAAATCTAAAATTAAATTAGCAACTCCTAATTTGCTTCCTAAATTCTAACTAATGAAATTAGAAACAAAATAAACTCAAT
>NC_056559.1:28366223-28419829 GCF_013358625.1 Macadamia integrifolia
TGGAGCTTCTAATGCGCTAACTATATATTAATTATATTTAATAATTAAAAAAGAAACCCTAAGAAGTTAGTATCTACGAGGACGGGCAGTTGGCCATGGATAGGGTCAATAGGGACAGTAGAGGGAGATGCATTGAGGGGGGGGGGGTAATCAAGGAATTTTGGATTATGAGGGGAGAAAGAGAGGTGAGTTTACTATTTTGGGCGAATCAAAAAATAAGTTTGAAGTAGGGGAGTTTGAGTAACTATAGACCGAGTATAGGGGAGCAAGAAATTTCTCCAAAACAGATAGACAAACCCATCAATAAAAGCCTGCCAACGAAATTATCAGCAGCTTTCATGCATTCGGAACACAAGGACTCAAAAGATCTTCGATTTATAAGGAACATAGATGAAGGGCACCAGTTTGGAGTACAGGTACCACCTAGCTCGCACCTATGGATAAGTTTCAAATGCATGAACTCATGGCAATGCTTTCAGATAAAACTAGTGTGCATGGTCACACCAGTAACAAGGGCCTCTTAGTCAATAATACTTAAAAACATATCCCTTCCGAGCTCAGCAAGTTCAACTACGGCACAAAGGCCTAAAGTCAATTTTCCTACTTGAAGCATAATTTTGATATGATACCAAGACTATTCCAGGTGCCATTGGTCCTCCGGGAGAATTAGGATCATACCCCGAACTGTTTTCATGCACACCAGAAAAATACAGATTAAATGAGTCGAACTATCATAAGTATTAGAATTTAAACAAAAAGGCTGGCCATAAAACCTTTGGAAGGACGATAAGAAACATCCATTATGGCCTTCATTCCTGGTTTTGATGGAATGGACCTGTAAATTGATGGAGCATGTAGTTTAAGGTCACTGCTCTAGACTGACTGAGGAAACCCACTCAGTTTTTCCACGCTCCAGTCTTCTGCGAAGTAGAAATGTTCTAACATGTTAAGATTGCAAGGGGGACGAGAGGATGAAGGAGAAACCATCCCCTATACTAGGATAAGGAAGCCTCATCAAAACCATACCCGAGGCCATGATTCAGAGAGAAATAATTTATCAACCACCAGAGGAAGAAGAAAAAAAAAGGGTTTTCGAATCCAAAACAATTGTGATATCAGGAATATATTCTTTTCACCATAAAGCAAAGAAATGTTAATGTGCAATTCGCTGCAACAACAAAAACATACAAAGAATATCTTTAAGTTCTCTATAATTCATTAGCTGAGAGAGAGGAAGAACTTACTTCCATTGAAATGGTGAACGCCGACCTTAGAGAGCATCGCATAGTACTCGATCTCAGATTTCCGCAGAGGCGGACAGTTATTTGAAAGAATTATAAGCTTTCCTGCCATCCCACAATATAGTCGATGATACCAAAATCCTTAAAATAGAGAAGGGGAACAGAACCAAACGAAAAGCATGGAATGTGAATCCACCTTTCGAGCTTCTGAGCGAATGGAGGACGGTTTTGTAGCCGAGCGTGTACTTTCCGCTCTTCATAACGAGAGCAAGCCTGTTGTTGATGTTCTCATGGGTCTTCTTCTGTAACATCATTGTATCACCCAAAAGATAGATTTAAGAAGAATTAGTCAACACATTAAGCATCAAACCCAAAGCACTAAGACAATGAAGAGTAGAACAGATCCATACCGTCTTCTTCACCGTCACCATCGCAGCTACCTACAGCCCTCCCTCAAGCGTTCTTGAGAAAAAAACAAAATAAGAATTAGTATATTGTTCCAATGGCGAGAAAAAGATGAGTCTGATAAACGATGGTATTCAATAGAGAAACGTATCAGATAATGTAAATTGAGAGGTCACAAATCTATCCTTACAGTGGTTAGGGATCTTTGAAAGTCGGGATGGAAACCCTAATATGTCCAACAACAACTAGCGAAAGCCGCAGGAGAAATCTATGATCGATCGTATTAAAAAACGGTAGAGAAGACACAAGAGGAAGACGTCTGGGATTTCTAGGGCTTATGTTAGTTGAGGTGAAGTGGAACTGGGGACTGGGGATGTATGAATATGAATATATGATCATGCAACTCGCACGAGATCCAGCCCCAAGCAAGGTCCAAGGGTCAAGACTGAGGATTGTTGGAGACCGTCCGATCAAGACAATCTCTTCTTGTCTTTAGGTCCCGTTTGGTTTAATATGAATTGGAATGAAAAAAGTAGTTTAGCTACAAGAGTTATCTAATGAAGTAGATTCTCCATGGTACCACAAAAAAAAAAAACGTAGATTTTCCCACATTCTTTATTTTGGGCGTTCTATTATTACAAGAATTATCAATGGGATTGGTAGCCTAGTGATGAAAATATCCTCAACTCATCATTGCTCAAGTCAGCTGATTGTGAGTTTGAATCTTGATATGCGCACTATCGCCCATTGATCTTGTGGAAGCCCCACTTGCTGTAAGAATCTTAACAATCGCACCAAAGACGCGAGCTCCTTTTGAATTTCCTTCTTGAACAATGACAATTGCTGCATTGTCATCATATCAAAACAAGAACACGTAAGATCACCCAAAGCTCCTACCATCCTCACTTTTCAATTTTATTGTTCTCTACTTCTCTCTCTCGCTCTTTTCTATGGATTTTCTTCTTCCTATTGAACACTACTTGAAAAGCCTGCGAAGCAATTTTATCTTGAAAGTAGACAACACATTTTACCCCAAGACGTCTAAAGGAGAGAAGTGCAAAACATCAGAAATTTCTTAAATCCAAATTAAATTCATCAAACATAAGAGAGCAGCTACAATGTGTTAATGGCTCACCATATCTATAAACATAAAAACAAGAAAAAAATATTTGCATCTACAAAATTTCAGAAAAAGGTCTCCGCTGTATCGGTAAAAGGTCGCCAAAGTAATGCAAAGGGCAATGATCCCTGGGGTAACCAATCCCCCAACTAAAGAGAGTATCAGCATGGGAAGGTGACCTTAAGATAATTGACAAAGAACAGCTTTATAAAGGAGGATCCCAAACCCATAAAACAGTCTCAAGGTTCTTTGATATGTACCAAACATTAATTCCGATCCAAAAACAAAAATCAACTGAAACACATCATCCACATTGACCCTGCCTAGAAGAATTTAAGCTCATCAAGTATTGTGTCCAATACTAATATCCATAAAGCTCAACTGGTTGATCCAATGGACCGATTTCTTCTCAGAGAATCAGTTCCAATGCATACAAATCACAGTTGCCATTGTTTAAACTCATATATCTCATTCCTAGAGCTGCAGTACAGAATTCCACATCAACCGACAATCCTGATACCTTCTGCACAAAATTACTCAGTTCATTTCAAGCCTTTTTCTCTCGTGCTGCTAGTTTTGCCGCGACCTCCGCATCAGACAAAGGCAAGTAATATATCCGAGGGATAGCTTTAGTCTTCCTGAACAGATCATCAAGGGTAACAATTGGTGGTTCTGGCTTCTTCAAGGGTGGTGGGGGAGGAAGTGGCAGCCTTTCCCTTGCTATGGGTTGGTCAGAAATTGGTGGGGGTGGTGGTGGTGGTGGGAGTGGAGGTGGGGGTGGAAGCTGCTGCCGCAGCCCATGTTGACGAACAGTTGACTGGGTCTGGAAGTTTGAAGGGGCTGCTTGTGTTTTTGGACTCGTGCTTACAGGTGGTGCTTGAGGGCGGGGGGGAGCTTCAGCCCGCATTTTCACTTCCTGGGGATCAACAAACTCGGCCACCAGGAGACGTCCTCCATTTGGTGGCCACTGTAGATTGTACAGCGCATTTCGAGTCTCAATGGCTTCTTCTACCGATGAATACTGCACAACCCAAGCCTCATGCACATCAGTCCAGTGAAACCACACGATATAGCACACAAGGAAGCAGGAGACATACCGTAACATAGCAGTGTGTCTTGATGTGATCCATCCAGAAACTCGACAAATTTCCAGTTTTGGCTAGAAGCTCTTGCACTGCTTTGAGAGTAAATGGACGGAGAAAACGATCGATTCTAAGGGATGTAGTTGGAGGTTTTGGTGAAGGTGGAACTGCCAACACAAAAGCAATAGCAATCCATAATTAACTGTAAAGTACAGTTCCCACTTTGACTGGACTGCTGAAAGGAGTGATTCTTACCAACACGTTCCTTAGGTGATTCTTCGCTTATGTTTGAGTCGGACCTAGCAAAGTTTCGTTTCGGGAAGGTAGAGTGAGAAGCATCTTTAGGTGTTGCAGGTGTGAAAATAGAGGCTTGCGGTTGGGGAACTTCAATTTTTTCAGAATTCCATCGACGCTGTCTTTTTGGAGGTTCATTGTTCCCAACTGCTTCTTGATCTGTGGACAAAGCTTGTTAACCACATGACCATTTCATATTTCAGAATAAAATAATAATAACAATAATAATAATAATAAAAATTCTAAAGCTATTGTGATACCCCGTTAATTCTGAGAACATATGTAATGCAGTTCTAATTTAGGTGTGAAAACAAGTACCAAAACAGGATTGATAACAGAGTATATAAATTTCCAGAATCAAGAGAAAATACACAATCAAATGACACATCAGATCGGCATATAGATCTAGTCGAGTGCCCCTTTTATTGAGTAGAATCGATGCTGAAAATAGATGGCGGACCTCGGCGCAACGGTAATGTTGCTCCATCCCAACCTAGTGGTTGCAGGTCCGAATCAGGAAACAGCCTCTCCGTGAAGCAGAGGTAAGGCTGCATATTTATAACCCTCACCAGAGTCCCAGACAGTGGCGGGAGCCTTGTACACTGGGTACGCCCTTTTTAATCAATGCTGAAAATCTTAGCCAGATCAATGGTCGGATCTGCAGATGTGGACAACTCATGGAACTAGGATAAATCAAAACAGGTCAAACTAGGAACTGAATGAAAGTTCAGATCACAGATTCAATATACCCAGCAATTACTTAATTCATGATATTAATTTCAGAATAAACAGATCATTAAAGTACAGATATCGACTAGCCTTCAAAGCAAGAAGAACCAATTCCCACTTGGAGTAGGAATGCAGTATCCACAGCAGATTCAGAATTTGATCGCAGAATAAATACTTAGGGTACTGTCAATAACAGTTTTCTGAAATCAGAACTGAAACCAGGTCCTTAGAATACTCCAGCGATCCTACGGCAAGTAGAGAGATATATCGAAGGAACCAGGTCTGAAACTCGATGACAGGACATAAAAGAACAGATTACTGAGTTAATAATTTCCAAATGAAGACCGGAGGTCCTGGACTTCTCACCACAAGGTATGGATGGTGATGGAGGAGGGCCAGTAGGGAAGAAAGATAAGAAATTAGAGTTGGAGGGGGAAGAGAAGAATTCGCACAAGGGGCAAGAAGAAGGTCACACGACCAATTGGAACCACCAAGGTTTCAACCAAAAATCCAATTCAATTCAACACTACTATACCCATCGGTTACATGCCATTATATAGTAAACTGAAATTAAACTTGCCTAATAAAGATCTAAAATTAAATTAGCAACTCCTAATTTGCTTCCTAAATTCTAACTAATGAAATTAGAAACAAAATAAACTCAAACTGGTAACTCCCTAATTGACTAAGATCTACCCAAAAATAAAAGATTACATATCTTTCCAAATAAAATAACCCAATATTTCCTAAATAAAGTAAATCCTAAGATATTCTACTAATCCCAAAAATCAAATTGAATCCGGTTCGTCTCGATTGAGATTGCCCGAATGGTCAACCCGGTTCAACCTCAATTCTGCATCAACTCCCCCGATGTTGAGAAAAACTCGACCACGAGTTTTATAGAAGGAGAAGATTAGCACCTCTCAACCAACATCCACGATCAACGGCTTTGTCAAGGTAAAGATCCAACACTTCTTATGATCAACAGTCACAATCTTCTGACGGTCGTCAACATATGATATAATTTTGATTGGAATCTGATGGTGGGGTTTCACAATTGAAATTGGATGACTTATCAGTTCTTCAGACGCATCCTTAATTGGACGGTTCAATTCATCTTGATCATCACGTCTAGTGTCAACTGGCTCTTCCACCACTAACCCGTCCTTGATCATGCTGCACACCTTATCACATAAGTGTATGTTACTTTCGGTAAACTTTTGAAAATTTAATTGAAGTTCCTGGGATTCCGATCGATGTTCCTTCATTCCATCATCAAATTTCTTCTTAAGTTCCTCAATAAGATTAATAAATTCAAGGGGAAATGCCATCGGAGTAAAGGATTTTGTAGGAAATTTGCTTTGGGTCTCACACAAATAAGACACCAACTCCAATACTCAAGTGGGTGGCAAAACTGTAAATAACTGAAGTCCAATTGTAAACCCACAACATATCACTTAAGAGGCAGGGGTATATGTGGAAGTAGAAAAAATAATAATAGGACAATGGGAAATATAATAGGAAGGGAGGGATAATTCTAGAAAATCAGAAGAATTAAGGAAAGAAAAAAAAAAAAACAAAAAGAAATCGTGGGGAAGAAAGGGGTTACCGTTGGCCGACTGAAGGGGCAGTGAGGAGTTTTGCTTCTTGATCAAAGCAAGCGAAGAGGGAGAAAGAGAGATCCAGGAGTCTTTTTTTGGCTACGGCAAGCAGAGGCAGAAACCCAGGGATCTTCGACTCCAAAATTAGATCGTGACTTCCATGGGGGTTGTGATCAGCAGTGGTGACTTCAATCAACTACGGGGACTTCGCAATAAAGAAAGTCGACATGCAGCAGGAGGCAAGAAAACTGGGAACCAGGTATGTCTGCTTTCTTTCTCTTTTTTTTTTTTTTTGGTTCATCTCTTGTCTCTCGCTGCCTCTTCTCTTCCTCTTCTTCGCTCCTCTTTTTGTCTTCTCTCTCTGCTTTTTTTTTTTACAGAACTCTGGAGAGGGTGTTTGACTGGGATTGGGAAAAAAAAAAAAAAGAGGTTTATGGGTTGTGTTTGGCTTCTCTGTGCAGCAGAGTTTTTTTTTTTTTTTTTTGAATGTTGTTCTCAGTCTTGTCTCGGCAAAAATCAGAACTAAGAATGGGAAGAAGATAGGGAGGGTTTTGTGTTGCTGCGGAAGGTGGGATTTTTTTATTTTTATTTTTGGATATCAGTTCTCGGCAGAACTAGGCACACTAAGGGGGGGAAAAAAAGGGAAGAGAGTGATGAGGAGAAAAGACGGAAATGAAAAAAGAACGAAGGAGAGGGTCCTTCGGCTCTGATACCACTTGATGGAGGAGGGCCAGTAGGGAAGAAATAAGAGAAATTAGAGTTGGAGGGGGAAGAGAAGAATTTGCACAAGGGGGAAGAAGAAGGTCACACGACCAATTGGAACCACCAAGGTTTCAACCAAAAATTCAATTCAATTCAACACCACTATACCCATCGGTTAAATGTCATTATATAGTAAACTGAAATTAAACTTGCCTAATAAAAATCTAAAATTAAATTAGCATCTCCTAATTTGCTTCCTAAATTCTAACTAATGAAATTAGAAACAAAATAAACTCAAACTGGTAACTTCCTAATTGACTAACAACTACCCAAAAATAAAAGATTACATATCTTTCCGAATAAAATAACTCATTATTTCCTAAATAAAGTAAATCCTAAGATATTCTACTAATCCCAAAAATCAAATTGGATCCGGTTCGTCTCGATTGAGATTGCCCGAATGGTCAACCCGGTTCAGCCTCAATTCTGCATCAGATGGATTCACCACCAATCACCCCTTGAATCACCACAAGGAAAAAGCACACCATGATAGGCAGCACAACAGTTTTTTTAAAACAGAAAAATCATGGGCTATGAAGCCCTTGTTCTTTTATTTATAACAAGCAACAAAATGGAGATCTAGTCAAGCTAGGAAACCCCTAGCCTATTACCCTTACAACTTGCCATTCCTATTTGAAGTCTAAATAGCCTTAAAAGGATGTAGAGCCAAACTTAAATAATAAAAGCAAAGAAACAAAAATCTACTAAAACTGGAACAATAGAATCACTGGTTCGGCCAGGACTAATTTAAAACACTTAAAACAGAAAATAAACAACTAAAACATGAAAACAAAGTCGACCCATCGTTTAAAATAGACTGGGCCACACTAGGCCTGAATTTTCTTGGATTTCTACGCTGGTAGGTATTTAATTCTGCATCAATATGACACTATGGAGGAAACCCTAAACTTAACTTTAATTATATGAGCATACAAATTCATACAATCAAATATCATATTCTATACCATAAATTTTACATTTTCATGCAACATCCATCAACTATTGGAGATGGAGATTGTCAAAGCTTATACAACACATTAAAACAAGCACCTTCTTATCACAATAGATAAGAAGAAAACTGTAAAGAAAAGAATTGTTTTTTCCCAGAACACAATTTTCAACTAGTTCACATGAAAACTGCAATATAACATTAATACTTGAAACAGGAACTGCAGCAAAAGTTCATACTAACAATTTTAATGTCCAACTATGTAAAGGATTTCTGAAACAACTACGTTTCGTTGTTAGGTTACCTGACCAATCTAAGCCATGCACGGAGGATCTTCCGTTTATTATAAAAACCCAGTGGATGGGCATGTCACATTTAATAAACTACTGTATGGCCAATCATTAGACTTCTGAGCAGTAAATATTGTTTGGTAGAAAGAATGCTACACGCTTGCGTGTGTCTACGCCTAGACACAGCATGTGCGGAAAGACCATGCTGCCCATGCTGAAGAACCACGCACCCTCCCATTGGCCAGTGCTGGCAGTGCAACTGCGCCAGCAGGGTAGTGTTCTCTTGCCCATATTGTTTTCTAACCTAAACTCACTCAGGAAGAAGGCTTAGCTCTTATGGGATGAATTTTACAAACAGAGGGTGGTGCAGCCAACATGTGAAGCCCTTTTGGATTGCCAATTTAGCTTTACATGATGCGAATAGTTCCAGGATCATCTAGATCTTTTTGGTAGGTGACTGATCTCATATTTTGCACAGGGTAAACACTAAAAAACAATATTAAACTCAACCTCACCCAACCCCTGGGGAAAAAAAAAAAACTAAAATTTGGTTCATTAAATATATCCATATACATGTACTGATTCTGAAAGAGAACTTTTCATAACAGTTCCTCAAAATGTTTGTTGCTCTTAGTGAGTTTCTGCACGGTTGGCTTATCTTCTTATCCTAAGAAAAAATATAGGTTACTTGAAAAGGCAGAAGAACCTTCCCACTCCAAGTTAAGGGGACACCCTGGGCCAAAGGCATAGCCAGGAAGTAACCTAAATTCCTCATGATAAAGTTCTGCAGCCTGTTACCTATTTTATGACGGGCAACCAGCAACCAGTTCTACATTCAAAGCCATATAGTCAAAGAAGAGTAATCAGAAGGAATAAATATGTACAAATTTTAAAACTTCAAATTGGCATCGCACATATCCAACTCAAACAGATGTTTTCCACATGAGGATCAGAAAAAACTCTATGCAATTTCTGAGAATCCAACCTAACCTACTAATATTTAGACTATGTCAAAATTATAGAACCTAACCAAAACATGTACTTGAGATTAAAAACTTTGATCCTATTATCAAGCCTGAAGCCTCAATCATGAGAATGCTGTTTCCTTTACTCTGAAGCAGTTCTGAAATAAGATATCAACAAGACAAACCAAACAAGATTCATAGAACTACTAAAATCTAAAATTACAATATAATAACATGAAGAAAAAGAAGACTCGAATATAATTCCAAAAAAAAAAAATCACTGTTCATGAGTTAATTGTTTGCTTGAGTAGTGGTGTGGGGTCCATATCAACAGCTAGCTCGGATGGATTCTTTGTTTTATTTACTTTCTATTTTGGTCTAGATCTAGTCGCAATTTTGTTACTTATTTGTTCCCAAGTTTGATTTTGGCAAGTGTGTGTTAGGTGGAAGTTTGATTTTGGCAAGTTTGTGTTAGGTGGAGATTTGTTTCAACTTTTTATCTTATTGTACTAGGAATGCCATAGCTTGTGCAGGGATTCTGATGCAGGATCACTTCCATGGGTTGGCTCAAACCCAAATCGAGCTATTTAGGAATTTATGAATCGAAGTAAGAGTCTTCAATTTAAATTTAGTTTTAGATTACAATTAGGAGTCTTAATTTCCTATTTAAATAAAATTTGTAATCTCCGTAAGATTCAGACAGAGAACAAATTGAATATTGAGTTTCGGTTTGATAATCGTATGGTTGTGTTGAGCGATCTCCACCCCGCTTTTCTCTTCCATGCAATCTCTCCCCCTCTTTTCCTCTTTACTTTCTTTCCCCATTCTGCTATGTTCTCTATTGTCCTCACGTAACGTTGATGCAGCAAGGATCACATCGAACTCCATCAATTTTTCATCATTCAGCCCATCGCTCAAGGGCTTCAATTAGTGCTCCTTGGCGACCCACCCTATGAAGCCTTAAACTAAAAATCATGCTACAGCAGTGAAACTTCAACTTGAGATCTAGCCTATTTTACTTCTACCGCCAGGGGCTGTTGCATAATGGTTTAATCCCTACTCTATGGTCTGTTGAGATTATTAACAAGTGCATTCAAAAGGGTAGAAAGTTGTGATTCCTTACCTGGAATTCCAGATTGGTCTGAGAATTGACATCTGAGAACTCCCATCCGAATCAGATCTGGTTTTCCACCTCTTGCTTTGGCTAGACGACCCATCTCTCTTGCTTTGGCTAGACGACCCATCTCCCTCAACTCCTATTCTCGGTAGACCCCCCCCCTTTCTTTTGGTACATTTTAATTAAGGGAGTGTCTAAATGAAACCTTTAAAGATGTATTTAGAACGTGACACTTTTTCTTAATTGCCCCTTATCTTATTCACAAAAGGTTTAAAAGATAGGGGTATAAAAGGGCTTTTAAATATAAGTTGAAAGTGACGTAACATTATCAAAAGTCGTCAGTGTCACGCAAATACACATATAAAATGACACAATTACCCTCATTAAAAAAATTGTCATACCAAAAGGGCAAAAAGTAAGTTTACAAAAATTTTGACACCTTGAGGTTTGTCAATAAGAAAATCCCTTTAATTCTTGCTCTATTTGTCCCACTTTCCAAATTGTCACTTGCATCTTGCTATTAAATTATTTCACATTCCTAGTTTGCCCTTTTCAAACAACTTTACCATGACCCATGAATTGCAACTTCCCCTAGTTGGAGTATCTTCATTAATTTACAAAATCAATATGCATAGTTTAGGTTATGTCCAATATGACCTCGAATATCCATGTTGCCAACCCCATCTATGTGGTTTTTCCAGAGTTGCTGTTGTGTGGTGGTGTTCCTTTTTTACTATTATTTTTTCTTACATGGATCCATGTAGCCAAACACATTTAGTTGGTAAAATTGAGTTGTTGTCAAGTTGTTTAGATCAAAGCATGAAGAAGAAGAGGACTAGAATAGAATTCATAAGAAAAAGGGGGTTGTACACAAGTATTGTTCGCATGAACAGAATTCATAGTTACTGTTTATGTGACACTGTTCACACTATACTATTCAAGTGAACACTGGTATGGGATCCAGATCAACAGCTAGCTTGGATAGATCCTTTGTTATTACCTTCTATTTTGGTTTAGATCTAGTTGCTATTTTGTTACTTATTTGTTTCTAAGTTTGATTTCAGCAGGTATTAGTTAGGTGGAGATTTGTTTCCACTTTTATCTTTTCTTATTGTACATGGAATTCCCTAGCTTGTGCAGGGATTCTTTTCCTTTTCCATTAGTCTCTATATTTGTATCAAGCAAGCCTACTTAAATGTCTGAGCAATAGAGCTTTGAGGGCAAATTAACGAATGAAAAAAATAGTTCTACTGCAATTTCTGTGAGAAGGCAGTGTAGGAGAGAGTCCTATGTGAGGTGAGAGGCCTTACGGTGAGATGCCTAGGTGAGATTCAGAAACTCAAACCATCAACCCTTCCCTATCCCTATCATCTTCCCCATTCTTCTCCCTTCATTGGTTTCTTAAGTTTCTATTATCTGCCACTGAGACGTCCTGGAACCACTTGTTAAGACTACAGTTAATCAGTTCCTTGATCTTTACTGTAGGATAGCTCATCATCGACCTAGCCCTGCATTTCCCTGTTTTTACTTATGTTCTCTAGTTGCTTTCTCCTACAATAACTCTCCGACAACTGATCAGCTAGGCTCAAAAAGTGCATATAAGTTTCCGTTACTCAGCTCTCTGGATTTCTGATTTATTTTACTGAATTTGAACTGCTGAAATACTAGATCTGGATCTGCAACTCTGTTTTTCAAGTGCAACTAGTAATTGCCTGTACAGCCCATTCTAGAACTCTTTTATTGAGATTTTCTGCATAGATATCCTAGTCATTTAGATTACCACTCAACCAGGGAATTAGGTCTTTCTGACCTATTTATCTCAACTATTAATTTTCTCCCTAAGAAGCTCTATTTCTTTGCTTTGGGTGATCCTGGTTCTACTCATCAGGTCCGGTCCAATCAAGTTGAGGCATTACAAGTAGTAGAACAGAAAGATCCATTAGAATGAACTACTGGTTCTAAGCCATCTCTGGCGATGAATCAACAATTCGAAGTGCTTTTCTTGCGTATTCTTGATGAACCAGCGTTTATATTTTATGGGTTATATGCAATGAGGAGCCAAAGGGCAAGGTCTGGTCCTAAATACATTCAAACATATCAAAGACATCATTCTCAGGACTGATCTAAAAGGTAGGAGTGTCCATGGCTCTTTAAGAGTCACTTTGAAGTATAAGGAGAAGGGGCACAGACAACACTTTCCACAGAGGCACAAAGCAAACCAAAAAGAACAAGAAAAGAGGCGATTTGTTTTATCTGTACAAGCAAATCTTCAGCTCTGGGAAACAAGGATCTCAAAGACAGCACTAGATTCAAATTTTTCCCATCACAGATCCCACACCATGAAATGTTGAATTACCACCCCAAGCTCCTATCCAAGTGACGTATTTTTGCGTGGGGTAGTGGTTCTTCAGCTGCAGTAGAAGCACTGCAATGGTTGATACTTCAGAGAGTGAAAGTGCACACAACAATCCAACCTGCAGCCTTAAGGGAGGCAACCTCACATAGTTGTGATCGATTCATCTCAACCAAGGAGCAGATGAGTGAAGCAACCTCACAACAAGCAGAAGCACCCTATCCCAGTATGGCTCATGACTTGCCTTGGATAAGGAAGACAGAATGTCATCTACTCTAGTGAGGTTACTCTGCAAAGTGCATCACCTGAGACTCCTTCCTTAGCAGAGCATAGTTTGCCAAATTGTAAAGTGGCCACCAAGTTGGGTGTTACCTCTTAAAGGGAGGAGTCTGCCATTCAAAAATATAGGAGGAGATAGACATCAATGACTAGAAGACATGAAGCCTAAAATCTACAGAATCAGGAAAGACAGCAGTCCAAGTTCAGCTGGGAACACCTTTCTTCTTTGTCCCACCATAAAAAAGGCTACATTGAGAGAATTCATCCAAGTTTAGTATGCCTTTTCACTTCCCCTATCCCCTTTCCCAGTGCATCCCTTGATCTGGTGCTAGTTTAATTTTCCCTTGTTTCTTCAGTCAGGATGTTGCACAGGTTGGCACTGGGTGGTCTCGTTCGGAATGGTTTATTTTCGCTATTTTAGTTAAGATGTGGATGAATAGCAGTATTGTGAAATTTCTGAGGGTTTTCTAGTGAGCAATGAGAAGCATGAATAATAGTAATGCTAGCATGGATAATTACTAACACCTACTCTAGTCATGCACCCAGACATGCATTTACAATGAAAAACTCAGAAAACTTAGTCCCCATATCTGGAATGCCGCTTAAGAACTGAAAAGACGATGCGTCACGGTTATCAACTGAAGACTTCATAAAACCTGGAGTCTAAAAATTTCCCACTTCAGTATCAAAGATGTATTTTAATGGGAACAATTGAAGATATCACATTAAGAACCCAAACATCACTTCCTCAAGAAGATATCCCAGCAACAAAAAGTACTACCTTCATGTCTTGCACGCACAGATAGACAGTCCACTAAAGAAATGCCGAATTATAAACAAGCCTGATGGTTCCTGATACATCCAAGTTAATGGTCCAACTAAGATGGCATCACAGATAAACAAATCCCGTGGACAAAGAACTTCTAACACTAACCATGTCTTAAATAGTCCAGATACCCCACAAACAATCAAGGATATACAAAATTAATTCAAAGAACTGTCTAATGAAGTACTGAGCAAGTCCAAAACCATGGAAGTTACAACAGTAGGAACATATTCCAGTTTCAATAATAGCAAAGAAAAATATATGGGGGGAAAACAACTGAAGAATAAAATGTACCTTCAAGTTTTCTTTTCTCAGCAGGAACAGCATGACGAGTCTTATTATCATCAGGAACTTCCTTCTTCTCAGAAGAGAAGCCACCCCCCATAGCGTCAACAGGACTTTCCTCTTTTACAACACGCACTTCAGTTAGCTCATTCTTATCTCTCACTTCATCAGAATTATGAATAGAATCAATCTGCTTACTCTCCATTACATCCTCCTCCATTGAATCATCACCGGAGCTTCGGTCTAAATTTAATTTTTCTGAGGACCCCACATCAGCACTATCATTTTTCTTGCTAATGTCCAGATTAGGGTTGTTGGTGTCATCAATATCTTCAACAGAGCCCTGGTTCTCACAAGGCTCTTGATCATCCAGTGGATGTACATTGCCATCATTAGGAGGAACATCACTGGATGATGGTTGCACCATTTCCGGCTTAACTTCTAGGTCTAAATGGAAATTATCAGCATTCAAATTATCCTTTAGTTCATTCTTTTCAATAATTGACACAGAATCAGTAGAAATAGACTCACACTTTACTTGGAACCCTAAAACAGGGCTGACCTCAGATACCTGATTGTACGGATCGGAAGCGTTGAGCACAGCATCTCCCTGGAGAGGCTTTTGATCCTCATTCTCTGTCATGGTTTCATTGTTCTGCAACTCCTGCTTGCTTGATGCTAACTGAGTTACCACGGTGTGACTGACTGTGATAGTGGTTACCACAGACACAGCATCAACTACTGGTTCATCAACAACAGCAACGGGATCTGTATTACCAGTTGACTCCTCAGCTTGTACTTTCCCTTGACCTATCTCAGGTGAACTATTGTCGATATCGACAACAGACTCATCAGCATCTGCTGCTTGGGTTTTAATCTCATTCCCCTCCTTCGTATCTTCTGAAGCTTGGATTTTAATTTCACTGCCGTCCTTGGTATCTTCTGCAGCTTGAGTTTCAATTTCACTATCATCCTCGGTATCTTTGATGATTTCAGTGTCAATCAGCTTTGGCTCTGCCTCTTCACTCTTAACCTCTTTGGTATCACAATCAATACCGTTAAAAACTTCTTCCTCAGCAGCAGCAGCTTCTCTCTCGATGCGAATTGCTTCATACAACCTTTTTATCAAGTCATCCTTCAAACCCTTTGTTGTAAGCTTCCTGCTCTTAAGTTCTTCCTTTAACTCTGCAACTTTCCACTGATCAATGGGTCGGTTGTCAAGAACAGGATACTGACTCGACATCTTCCCTTGTTCCCGTCCAGCACAGACTAAACTGCACAACACTAACCACAAAAGCAAATTTACTTCACCATTAGGATTTTAAAATTTTAAGATGCACCCAAAAGAACTAGGTCCATCGAGTCCAACTAGAGCTTTCATATAAAGCCAACAACCGGAAAAGGGGGTAGAGAGGGGAAGAAACATTTCAAGTTCAAAAGCTGAACTCAAAAGGAAGAGGAAAGAAAAACCGGACGACAAATAACTGTAGAAGACGAATAAAATGTAGCAGATGCATGAACCAATTGGGCCAAATGCACACACACTAACCCAGAAGTAAGAATGAATATATGAAAGCAAACGGATGGAGAAAGGAAAAACAAACGCAAACAAGCAGGAGCAGGTGGACATTTCAGTTAAATCAACAACTCGAAGGGAATCATGACGAACAACAGAATCCAACTTATAGTTAATTCCACATATAAATACAGAATGAAAATAAAAAGAGAATGCCATTAATCTAAATTGAGGGGAAAACTAAGGTAAAGATGGAGATAGAACTTACAGTGCTATCAGCTTTGTAGTTCGCAAAAAATCAAAAAACCCACACTTCCTTAAGAAGTGAGACGTGAAACCCTAATTTCAGAAGAGAGAAGCAACCATTAGAGAGAAACAATCACAACTGAAAAAAGACACTCAGAAGGGAAACCATTAGAAGTCCAGAACAAGAACAACGGCGACAAACTTATCGGCTCGTTCTCATTTCCTCCCCTGTTAAAGAAATGAAGTTGAAGAAAGAAATGAAACCGATAAAGATGAAAAAAACAGAGAGATGGTAATACAGGGTTTTCCAGACGAAGAACACCGAAAGTAGGTTGTCTGCTAGGGTTTCTTCACTATAGTTTCTTGCATGCGTATGTCGTTTCTCTTCAAGATAGTTTCTCCCCAGTGAGAGAGAGAGGAAGGAGAGGAGAGCGCGAGTTTCTTGTTTTGCCTGAAGAGTGCTCTGCCCCGAGGGATATATAAAAGGGTAATTTACAGCATCACCAGGAATGCATTATTAAAGAGACACTCCGTGCATGATATCAAAATATACTTAGACCACTTGCTATCAGTCACTGCTAGGTAAAGATTTGAAATGTCGTTTCTACCCTTTTAAGCAAAACACATGACCCTGACTCCTATCTTCTTATTCTTCGCCACACGACAACAGACAACTTTACCTTTTCTCGCTCTCGGCTTCGCCATTGCAAAACACCCCATCAACCACCGCTGCAACTATTTGATTCTGGTGCATCCAGATCTTACCGCCCAAGGAATCTTCCTCATCAGCACATCCAACTTGAGTGAGTGAGTGACCTTTCCATTGAAACACAAACAAAGCATTTATTGTCTCTTCTCTTTTTGTACATCATTCTAATAAACCGTGTTGACTGAGAGATCAAATTTCCTCAACCGACAAAAACCCTCACATTCTATGTTCATAATTTTTTCCCTTCTTCAAGCTCAATCTCCATGGATAGTTCGAGCTCTAACAGATTAACTCTCTCTCTTACCGGACAGTGGTCACGACACAGCATTTCCCAATTAATTATTGTGTTTAAATATCTTGTAAATTAAGTATGAGAATGTTGAGATCTTATGACGAGGATCTCGACTCGATTGGGGAGAGAGGGATTTGCAAAGATTGGGTCAAAGGGATCAAGACTCATAACAAAAAAACCTGAATACGAATAACCAGAAGCTGAAGCTGAACCTAAACCTAAACCTAAACCTAAACCTGAATCTAAACCCAACCAAAATGCCGAAGCTCTAAAAGTGTGCACAGTGAGCATGCTGTAAAGTCAGAGATGGATTCGGAGAGAATAGGAAAATCATCGATTGAAGAGAAGACAGAGCACAACCGGTTTGGGGATAAAGAAGATGGAGCTAAGTTGTGAGGGGTTAGAAGATGGTATATTAGGTACTTCAAGTTTTAGGAGGGTATTTTAGTATTTAGAAAAAAATATACCTGCTGACAACAGTATTTAAGGTATATTCTGTGACAGTAACTGACGGTAGGGGTCTGAGTATAATTTGATATTATCAGAGGTATCTATTTAATAATGGCATTCTCCAGGGGGTAACATTGTAAATTACCCTATATATAATATATCATTGTTCACTAGTAAGGTCAGATATCAAAAATACCCCTAATCACTAAAATAATGGGACCCAGCTACACTACACTACACTTTTTTTTTTTAGGGTAATTTATAACACCACCCCTTGGAGAATGTCACAATTATAAGAATTCCCCATCTGTTTCACCAAATTAGACTCATACCCCTTACTGTCAGACACTGTTAAATAAAGAGGTAAAATGACTATTATACCCTTTTGACTAAAACTCATTTTAACCCAATTCCTCTATTTTTTTTTTTTCTCTCTTCCAGAGCGTAGGTAGGTCTGCCAAGGGCGGTGGTGGTGGCGAAGGGGGGACCTTGAGCTGTACTACGATGACCCATTTAAATACCGACATTAATGATAGAGACTTTTTTCTAACGGCCTCTTCTTAACTCTAATGTATATTGTGGTAGCTCTTTTGAGAAGCTGCCACAATCACTGGAATTGTAAATTTGATGCGACTGTGAGTGCCAGGTCGATGGCACGTGGCTAGAACAAAGCGCTTGCTCGTCGACTCATCGGCTCACCGGCTCTCTGGTAGGTATTACCACTTACCGTACCCAAGAGAACAAACACCGGCGAAGATCTTTAACCCTAGTTGGCACAGGGTTGACCTCCTTCCAGAAATCTTGCCCCAGTTAGCTAACCCCAAAATTTAATCCCAATAAATATAATTTAATGGGATAATGGGATAATTCTCATAATCCTTACCCTTTTACCACTACTGTTTATCTCCACTAATTTGACTAATCTTGTAGGTTTTTCTATTTGCATATATTTAAATTCGAATCACATCTACCAAATCTGCTTCTCTCCCGCGGGAGATGTTTGATTCCTCTCTTGAAAACTAAGTCTAGTCACTTTCTTTTTGTACTATCGAGAATTGGTGGTAAGGCACAAGAGTGGAGAAGGTTTCATCCACAGTTTAATCGCCATCCGTCGCTACTATGAACAATCACCGGTGAAGGGGTCTTCGAATGGGGACCAATTATAAGGGTATTTTAGGTAATTTATATTTAATAAGGGTATTTTGGTAGTTAAAATAAAATATTATTGCTGACATCAACTTATAGGGTATATTCTTTAACAATGACTGATAGTAAGGGGGTCTGAGTCTAATTTGGTGAAATATAAATTGTGTTTTTATAATTGTGGCATTCTCTAAGGGGTGGCGCTGTAAATTACCCTTTATTTATGAAACCAGCAACACTACACAGTCTACACTGGTTATGATGTCCGATCGTAGACCCCACTTTTCAGGGGCATATCGATGTTTGACCGTTTTACCCTCTTCTGTTCCGGTTAGGTGTCAATATCAGGAACAACCAATATTGCTTCGAATCTATGAATACAGATTGGTCAATACATCCGATCCGATACAGACACCCGATAACCTACATTGTTTGGAATCAATGTGACTTTATAGTATCGTGGGCGTGGGCGTGGGCGTGGGCGTGGGCGTGGGCCCATTTGTTTGGAGGGTTTTGTTGGGTTAATGCAGGGGTTTTAAATGGAGTGGGATTTTCGAGGGTGGGAAGTTCCTAGACAACTTCCGCGTCTTATGCGGCCACGGTCCCAACGTCCCCTCCTTCCAAAGTCCCATTAGACCTTGCATTTCTTTTTCTTCATCATAAAGGAAATTTTCATTAAAGTAATTACTTAAGCATACTGAAGTTATAGTTAGAGTTCTTAATCTCCAGTGTTTTGTTCATAACCATAGTATTTTTTATTTTTTTAGGATCAAGAGTATCAATTCGATGGTTTGCAAGAGACAAAAAAAAAAAAAAAAAAAAAAAATTTGAACAAAAGGTTAACAATATCTTAAAATAGGGTATGACGCTCCATGGCAACGATTTGATAGTACTACTTAAGAGAAGACTTCTCAACTCCATTGCATTGCTTCATGTCTCTTCCATCTCCTATCCCTATTGTTTAGTCTGCTTTACCCCATAAAGAAGGTTCCTAGTTGTTGCTTCGATATTTTTTCTTGTCATCATATAATTGGCATAGAGTAAAACACAGTTAGTGATAACACTAGCAAAGCATCCAAATAAATTATTTACATGACAGGTCTATGACGTCAGTGCATATTAAAACATTGTAATTAAGAAAAGGAAAATTTGGTATGTTGGGGGGTATAGAGTTTGATGGGGTCACCTATTGTCCATTGTTGTGGGGGAAGATTGGGATATTCAATATTCCACCTGATGTAAGACATTGTGAGGAATAGATTTAACTTGTCAAAAAATGGCATGATTCCTATGCTTCCATATATAATAACATGTTGTAATAAAAGCAATAAAGAAAAATTTAAGATCAATAGTAGGTATTGTATGAGAATTAAAGAGGTACATTATTCATCCAAAAAAAGGAAAAAAAGAGGTACATAAAAAGAGAATTAAAAGAAAAAATCATTTAGGAGTTCCATTTTTAGTCCCAAGGGAAGAGCCGCTCATATCCTCTTGGTGATTTCGCATGTGAGAAATAAATGTCAGGTAGACTCATATTGATTGTGCCACAAACTATAGTTGGGATCAAGTCAACATCAACCCATTTTTCCTAAAATGTCTTTGGTAGAAATCTTTCCATATGCTAATTTCCAAAAGAAGAGCTTAAATTTTAGATAAATTTTTGGTTTTCAAAATATCGCCACCAGTGCAAGCATGGAGATAAGCACGTACAACTGTTTGAAAATCCATTAAAGTTAATAGATGAATTATATTTTCAGAAAATTGATAGCAATCCAATTGACAACAATCTTAGTGGTAAGAATCCCATTATTTGAAAGGGGATACCACCATTTGTCATCCAGAGGAAATAGCAAAATGAAGACTATTTTGTGTTAGGGGTAAGGAGGGCAATGATGATAAAAGACTATTATTCCAGGTATTTCCCAAAATAAAGTCAATAGCCCATTATAGACAGGGGTGTGATGCAAAAGACATGATAATTCAATAATGATAGATTAGGAATGAAAGGTAGTTGGGGACAATTCCAAAAGTTTGTAGAGTTTTTTTTAGAGTTGAAAGAATACTTACGATGTTGTTCCATATGATTAATCATTTTTTTTATATATGTATTTTTTATTAGGGAAATATTTTGCTTTTAGAATCTGAGTCCATAAGGTCTGTTCACTTGATGCATCGAGGTTGAGTTTAAGTAAAAGAGCTTTGTTTTACATTTCAGAGCCCCGAATTCCGAGACCTCCATTTAATTTGGACGATCAGATTTTATGCAAGCTAATGTGGTTAAGTTTTTTTTGACTTATCAATATTCCTATTTAAAAAATAAAAGTAAGTAGAGAATAATTTTCTGCATATGATATTTTAGGAAAAGTGAAGCAAAACATTAGACATGATTGGATGAAAGAAAGCGCAGATTGGATTACCATCATTTTTCATTAAAAAAAAAAAAAAACTCCAATAGACCAATTTAACCCCTACTCTGAATGGCCCAGTTTTCTCTGCCCTTCCTGCCATTGACAGGAAATCTGTTGAATGCTATGCAACCCATCAACAAGAAATCCAAGGTACACTCTATCGTCATCTATGAGCTTCTCTTCTTCTCCCCTAACTTAAACGGAAGAATCCCAAATCTCTATCTAGAATCTCTCCCATGAACTTGTCTCAAATCCAAACCTTGATTCAGCGCATACGGCAGGAAACCAACACATGATAATGGCTGATAATCAACACACTAATCAAACCTACCACCTCACTTTGGCAATCCAATGGTTGCATATGAGTGTGTCGCCTCCATAGGATACGCCACATCCTCTACACCCGCAACCTCCACGGGGGACAATGAAGATCCTCACTTGGAATGGTCAAGGTTGGGGAGGACCCCGACAATTCACAGGCTACATCACGTCATCACCTCTCCCGTGTGGAGAAGCTTGGCATAATGTACCTAATTGAGACTAAATTCAAGCAAGATAGGGTGGAACATTTACGACCCGCCAGCATATGCATTCTTCTTTCTCAATTGACTCGAATGGAATGGCTGGGGGGTTGGCATTACTATGGCACCAAGATATTGATATTAATATCTTATTCTCAGATCCGCATGCTATTGACTCCAAAGTCACAATGGAGAATGGGTATCCTTTTTTTATGACATCGTTATATGGTAATCCCATCAAAGCCATACCTCAACAGGTATGGGATCAAATCATTCAAATTGGATCGGATAGGACCTGAATTGGATCTATTAGATTCATGTGCATTGATGGATTTACTCACATGGACCAACCTTTACATGGAGTAATAAGCGTACAGGGGCTGAGAATATTCGAGTGAAGCTGGATTGAGTGCTCTCAAATGAGGCATGGAGAGGAACTTGTCCAGATGCTGTGTTTCTAGTTCGGTCGGCACTGAATTTAGATCATTCCCCTTTCATAATTGATACCAATGGAGGTAAGTTTAAAGGGACCAGGCCCTTTAGGTTTGAGTCTATGTGGTTTCACCATCCTACATATAAACAGACAACTAAGGAATTGAATTTATCATCTACATTGATTGAAATAAAAAAAATAATATAGTTTTATCCACTTTCTTATTCGATTCTAAAAGAGGTAATTTGGTTCAATTTAACGGTTTTAGTAACCGAATTTATATTCAATGCACTCCAACCAGTATGCGACCTGCAAAATGAGGAATGGTCCTCAATTCTACACATCTAACAAATCTATTTTTATATGAATTTTCTAGTTTGAGCTTAAATTGGTTAGTTTTGTACCATCCATCCAAACAAAACCAATCTCTAGGGTGCAAAATATCAGAAAACAAATAAATAATGCCTCACGAGGGAGGCCTTAATGAGAATTTAACCTGAGGAAAAAAAAAAAAATGCAGAATATTTCTATCCTGTTTGAGATGTTTATGAAAACCAAAAAAATGCAGAATATTTCTATCCTGTTTGAGATGTTTATGAAAACCAGTTACTCTTGAAGCAACCATGGGTTATACAGATTTGGAGCTGCCCAGAACTATCCAGAGCCCTCAAGGAGCAGCAAACAAGCACCTTCCATTACAAATTAACAATAGAAAGCTTAATGATGCACATCATCCTCAAGGCCAACAATCTGCATCATAGGCTGCTTCATGTCTGAATCAGACTTCTAAAGTTGTACCCAGATACCAGCAACGAGTTTCCTTCGATGATTGTTTTTCTACAGACCAAGTGCAAGAAGCGCAAGTCAATCCCATTCACTCACTTTCATCCTCACTTTGCTCAAAGTGCAAGTGATTTAAATTCTTTTCAAGGGGTGGAAGTCCATCTTCAGAATCATAATCAGACTCAGCATCTCCACTGAGATGTCCCGAGTCCTCCACAGCACCAGAACCTAAGAATAAACACCTTACAATATTTAAAACCAATGCATTGAGCAATTCATGGCAGTCAGTCTAAGCCAGTGAACAAATACTTCACAACATCAGAAGACTTACCATCTGCTTCTGGATAAGGTTGTGGAACTCTTGGGCTCTGAGAGAGCCAAGCATTTTGAACAGAAATAACATCAGCACTGTTTGCACATTCTGAATATGCCTTAAGTAGTTGCCTGCATGGATAGAATTTAGTGATAATAACACAGCACACAAAATATTGACATAGACTCATGGAGTGTAATGAACAAAAGATTTATATTTTGTGTCTTGTGGAGGTTTATAGAGGCCATGCCACGGATCCCACATGGACCTTCTAGACCCACTTAGAGAAAAACCACTGGGTATTACGCTCAACAAAAACAAAATATTAAAGCAGAAAATTCACAGAGATAAGGTAATAACCATCCAGGCCGAGCATCTTTCTACTCAGAAAAGAGCTCGGCAGGATCCAAGAGTAGTAGGCCTCTACCTCATGCATATGTTTCCAAGTATGCAATATTCCAGCATTTACAGATGATTATTACCATCTAAAAGACTCAAACAGTAGATAAATTCCTTTTTTTTTATAATAAATACAACATACCTGTTTAGAGACAAGAATGCATGACCCCACTTAAATTTGTCCAGCAGCAGATTAGCTGTTTCTGCTTCTCCACTGTAGAAACATGTAATGGAAATGTTACAGAATGACATAATTCATGTAGTGTATCCCCCCCCCCCCAAGAAGATTAACAAATTAATCTATAATAAAGTTGGTCAGGATATTTCATTCATTGCACTGCTAGCCGAGGTGACAGTACCCAGCATGAAAGCCCGTGGTTCGAACCTTGAACCTCACATCAAGACAAGCCTCAAGAAGTAATCCACAGACTTATCGTACAATGCTGGTCCCTATTGTGAACCATTAAAATGTTCAATTTGCACAACTGAAAAGTGGAAAAGATTGCAAACACATGCAAAAAGCTATTCAAAATGTCACGAAAACTCCTTTTCCAACACTTAAAAATTTTCAAAGCATTTAAACCCTTCTGGACCCCATAGCTACTGCCAAACATATTACATTCTCCTTGTTCCTATAGCTAGATTTTCCCAAGGAGACCATTCTCAAAGACCAACAGATGGATGAATATGACCACCCAATAATTCCAGACGACAAAGTAGTAGTTAGTGTATGTGGCTTCCATCCCTCTATTTGTGCACCACAATAAGAATACAAGGGGTAAAAACCACTGGAATCATCATCTTCCACAGAACTAACTACAAACAATCAGGTTATGACTGAATGCAGTTGATGATGACAAGCAAGTTGAATTGACCTGGATTAGAATAATTTGATAGCACCATCCCACTAAATGAAAAGGTACATATAAAATTTGATACCATATAATTAAAGCTGCTGATAATGCTTCCACGCAAGACAGTTGACACGGCCGACCATAATTTACTGGATTTGCTGCCACCAACCATGGTACTGCAGTTCAAGTAGCCTTTCAGATATCTATTACTATAACTTTATGAAAAAAAAACTAAATAAAGAAATCAATATTCTTATACTACACCATAAGAACACAAAATAGTCTAGAACAAGTATTGGGCACAATATAGAAAGAACTTGTTGAGATGGTGGGAGTTATAGAGGTATAGTCCCACATTGGTTACTTTAAACCTTGGACGTGTCTTCATATACCATAGGGTTATCTCCAGTTAATAGCTTAAGCTTTTGGGTTGAACCCCAAGTGGTATTTCATGGGCTATCTCACTTTATTTAACATGGAATCAGAGCTAGATCCATTTTTTGTCCTCCTACAGATGTATATCCACGTGTATGCCGAATCTACACATGAGAGGGAGTGTTGAGATGTTGCAAGTTATAGAGCTATAGTACCACATCGGTTATTTGAAACCTTGGATGTGTCTTCATATACCATCGGGTTATTTCCACCTAATAGATTAAGCTTTTTAGTTGGACCGCCAAGTGATATTTTGTGGCTATCCCACTTTATTTAACAAAAACCATGTGAAAAGATTCGGGCCAAGGTGCTGAGTTCCCAATTAATATCGGGTTACATCAAGGATCCGCATTAAGCCCCTACCTATTTACACTTGTCATGGATGATTTAACCAAGAATATTCAAGGAGAGGTTCCGTGGTGTATGCTTTTTGCAGATGATATTGTTCTGGTAGGTGAAACAGTGACAGTGATTAATGGTAAGTTGGAACTATGGAGACATACCTTGGAATCGAGAGGTCTCAAGATAAGTAGAACGAAGGCGGAATATATGAGGTGTAACTTCAGTCAATCGAGGATTGATAGCGAGGAAGTGAAAATTGAGGGGAGAGAGATCCCGCAAAGTGACTGTTTCAGATATCTTGGCTCTACGTTAAACAAAGAAGGTGAGATTGATGATGATGTTTCCCACAGAATTAAAGTAAGATGGATGAAATGGAAAGGGGCGTCTGGAGTGTTATGTGATCGACGTACTCCTCTAAAGCTTAAAGGAAAATTCTACAGGACAACCATAAGACCAACTATGATGTATGGTGCAGAATGTTGGGCAGTCAAGAAGCATAATATAGATAAGTTGAGTGTGGTTGAGATGAGGATGTTCAGATGGATGTGCGGCAAAACCCTGAGAGATAGAATAAGAAATGACCAGGTTAGATTGGATTTAGGAGTTGCCCCAATTCAGGATAAGCTCAGAGAATGTCGGTTACGATGGTTTGTGTATATCCAAAGGAGGCCCTTGGATGCCCTAGAACGGAGGAGTGACTAGATGCAGATGAATGGAGCTAAACGGGCTAGGGGCAGGCTAAAATTGACCGTTGATGAGTTAATTAGTAGAGACATGCAAAAGTTAAGTCTTCACCCAAGTATGGCATCTAACAGAGCTGCCTGGAAGGCTAGGATTCGAGTTGCAGATGGTTCGTGAGTGGGATGTCCCAAAGTTTTTTTGTTTTGTTTTTTTTTTCAAATACTTGCGGATCCATGTAGCCGACCCCATTTAGTTGGGATAAGGCTAAGCTTTGTTGTTGTTGTTGCATGTGAAAGGATTCTAAAAGGGAACTCACAATTGCATGCAACTGTTAAATGCAAACAGAATAAAGTAGCACATACTATTGCATACATTATCTTATAAAAGGTATGAGAAATGGAATGGCAGAGTCAAGTAGCAGCATGACAATACGCAAAGATAAGCACATAAGTAGCAAATTTCCGGCAGTCAACAGGCTAGATTTGATCTGTATCTGATTTGGTAATTTAGGATACATATGTTCCTATATTAAATCTGAAAATATCCGATTGATTATTATAACGTATATACCCTTCTACAATCCATATTATAGATTATAAAAAGGTGTTTGAGTGGGGCATCTAACATAAAAATTACAGTTTTATACGTGGAAACTATACAATTTATAGTCTTAATAACAGAGAAAAGTGCAAAATTTGAGCCATGAGGCCAATCCGAGCTATTAGTTATATTGACCACCTCTACATTGGCCACATGTCAAAATTTGTTGGCCAAACTCAACCATGTGGCCACCCTGTATTTGATTTTTCTCTATGTATTTTCAACTGCTTAGTTTAACCATTTGGACCTCTTTCCGCCACAACTCTACCTGAGCTAAAATGATGGGACCTTGCATGGAGTAAAGTCCTGGTTTACATGCTGTTTGACACAATACATTTGCATTTTCTTGAAATAAATTTTGGAATACAATTTGACTGAATCAAGAGAAAATGACACCATCATAAACCCAATGTGACTCTACTATGTCCAAGTATCTATATATGGAGGAAAAAAAAAATACACACATCCTGCAACAGAAACAGAAAACAAATAAAAAATTCCTTGAAGTATACGTGTGGATTTCATACAAAGACGAGGAGCAGCACAACGAAGCTTCACAAATGGTACATCACTCAAGCATGCCCATGAGCAATCTACCACAGCAAGCCCTTTTCTCTTCATTAAAAGTTGGTCTTCCCTCGAGACACATTGCTTCCCAACAGGACTGGCAACAGACAAGAACCAAAAAAAAAGCAATTACAAGTGGAACTGATCACTTCCATCATAAGCCATAAGGAAGGCAGCATTCCAGTGATCATTAATCAACAGAATGTAAGAAGACTAATACACCACTTATCTACAATATGCTAATTAAAATACAGGGGCCTACGCATATGCATAGTGCAAATGCTCATCAATCTGACAGATCCATCTTACTGGTCCCACCTGCAAGATCTCCTAGCCCAGAAATCAACCCCATTGTACGACTTCAACAATCAACAAGTTACATTCTTTTAAACGTGAAATGAAACTGTGGCACTGTCTCAAAAGAAGATCAGGGAGGCTGGGTATCAGGTGACCACCCCTTACGCACGGACCAAGGATTGAATAATTCCATTATCTGAAAGAGAGACATGCAGAAGCATCGAATGGTATTGTAAACACTTAAACTAGTCCCCCCCACCCCCTAGATATGATGAGCAACTGCTGGCACCAATACCATTCGCATTATGTGCCTACACAAATGGCTACTATCCAAATGATAGAAGCAGTAGCTGTGAATATGGCCTTAAAATAAGGCACATTAACTTCAACCAACAACACAATAGGGATGGTTCATTTATGTGTATACCGGCATCATCGTTCACTTGTTCATGAGGCTAATACATTAAGGGAGGTTTAGTTAGATTCCAATTGGAGTTGCTTGGCTCTCTGATTTGGTTCTAGAACAGATAATATATATACATGATGTTTAATGTCAGATAGTTAGGATCACCAAATTAATGAACCTACACTGAAAAACTAAATATATGATTGCATTAATTGCATAATCTCAGCTTCAAATTGATAAGCATTCAAGATAAGTATGTAAAGAAACCCCAGGGGACATGTAATAACAGCCTCAACCGTCACATCATTTCTCCAAAGAATATTCGTAAAAAGTCTTTATATAAATTATAAGTTTCACAGAAAGAATACTGACTTGGAACTAAACTGAGATACAGGCAAGTTTAATGGCTGGAATTGCATGCAAAGCCAGAACAAAATGCATCAGTTTCTATTTCACAACCACATATGTACACTCATAATGAAACTTAGAACATATTCAATAATGTATTTTATATATCTAAAAATACAAAATAATAATAATAATAATCATACTGAATCACAACCATAAAGATCTGGTTGAAATCCATAACAATGCCCTAAAACCATTACTCATGAATCACAAAAGCTATGCAAAATATAATGAACATAGGGCTGAAATACTAAATCACAATTGTAAAGGCCTTGCTGAAATCCATCAAATATACCTCAAAACAATGCCCCCAAAGCCATTACTCACACGCAACTCCTGCATGATCAATGTTTTCTTAGTCACCATTACTACCGCAATGAAAGGAATGAACAAATAAACTACAAAAATATTCAAAAAGTCTGAGCAGTGTGACTACAATCTTGCCTTAAGAACTCACCAAAGAGGCAAAACGGTTAATCCAGCTTCAGTTTATATGTTTCATTTTTTTCAGTAAAATTAAGCAAATTTAGAAATTTAGTCAACCAGTTTGGAAGTTCTCCATCTATGTTAGTGATGGTTGATAATTCCTAACCCTCTCCTCTCAAAAGTGACTGTTTGGTAGTAATCTCTCCCTCATATATATATATATATATATTTTTAACTCTGTTAATATATCCATTTGAGAGTCCTTTCTTTCACACTACCCAAACCCACACACTTAATCCTGTATATGTTCATATAATTGACCGATAACAAATGCAGAACGATAAGGGTTCGTAGAAAAGCCTAAGTGTAGCCTACAGGACAGGGAACGCGCTGGCATCTCCTCTAGTCACACCTCTCACATGAGTAAGTCAGTATATCCACTTGGGACCATATGCCCATCAGACTTCCATAGGATATGTATACATTTGTTATACCTGGATGCAGGTAAAATACTCCCAAAGAAATTCGAATGCATAATTTTTGTGAATGTTATCATGTAAATTAATAAAATAGCGAGAAGATAGAAGTATGAAATAATCAAACTAATCACAAAAAGAGAATCAAACTTATGCATCCAAACTAAAAAGATTCAGCAGCAGCACAAGATCAGGTACTTTCTTTCAGCAATCCAAATCTTGAAAGCTTGCGCCCCGTGCATTTTTTTGAATCACATTGTCCAAAATCCTGAATCAACAATGTGTTATCAGTCCACATCCTTTGATTTCATGTTACATTGACTTAAGATATGAAAGTTTCAAGAGTCAAAAGTACTCCAATAATAGCCCCATATCCCTAACATACATATGACATTCAACACTCTACCATTAGAAGAATAGTCTAAGAAACTCCAGTCAATTGCCACCTGTGGATTGGCTGTAGTTTGAGTCTCAATTTGACATCGCTTCTCCATGCAAAATCACTTTCTGGTCTTCTTAAGACTTATTTATGTCATCAGAACTAGACAATGAAGAAAATTTAAGAATTCTTATTTTCTTGATTTTCAGCAATATCAAATACAACAGCTGGCTGATTGGCAGGACCACAGAGTCAATAAGGACTGGATATGGTCAGAACATGGGACTAGTTCAGTGGAAAATATCAACATGCCTACCAAAGAATTCCTCTTGATATATCATCCATGCAGATGTATAGAACATACCCACATTGCAAGCTGAACTTTTGGAACTGGAGACTCTTCTTCATTTGCTGCAGCTGTTCAGAAACTTGTAAGACAATCATCTAAGCAAATTCTTGGCCAAAAATTAAAAGCAAAAAATTAACAATCGGCACCACTGGCATCTGTTGGTACTCTTTTGTTTTATGAAAAAATATTAAGGGGTGATTAACGAATTCTTTAGAAACTTCTACGGAGCTTTTGTTTTGTTATTTAAGAGCTAGAGATTGCTTAGAAATTAGGGTATACACCTGGGAAATTCCTTCACTAATTCAGTAAACTAATTGTAAGGAAGATTTTATAGGGGTTTTCAGTGTTTGAGCTAAGAGATGTATACAAAAACATGGAGATGCAGTGTATCTTAGCTATTGGATTTGGGAATTCAATTTACCTTCTAAGAAAAGATAAGGTTTAGCTCATGTCTCTTGTGCTACTACTTGTTGAGTTGTTGGAGAGATATCCTAAGGAATTTGCAACAGGTGGTGACAGAATGAACGCCATGCATACCAACCCAAGAAACCATGCTCACGAGTTTTCCACAATAAACCTATCAATCCCAGGTCACTTTTCTCTCTCTTGTGCTTCTTATTTTTATGAAAGCTACTCAAATCAATCTATTTCAAGTGGCGTTACAGGAAACTCCATGGCCAGACATGCAAGCAACCACGTTATCAAGTTTGACACAGGAAATCAATCTTACATCTATGAGAAAGATGGAAGCTACATTGGGAGTGATGGAGCAAAAGCCATCAAGGTGAAGTCGCAAATGATGTCAAACACGAATCTAGATCTGTAACAAACCAGCGGCAGATGAGGGATCCTGTGGAACCTCTCTACTGATTGAAGATTGTTTGATTCATTAATTAGAGAACATTGAGATAATGCAGAAGTGATTGTATTGACACCCAACTCACAGCAAAAATTCATGGTGGAGATCCAAGGAGTACAAGTGGAAAGAAATCAAAGAAGGTTTGCACTTTCCCAACAAGTTTCTGCAGGCTTTTGGGGTGTTAATGAATTATAGGACCCACATATGGGACTCGAGTGGATTTATTTATTTGTCCATTGATAGTGCTTAGTAAATTACGTTTGTGGTTACAGCAGGTTTTAAATTAGTCAGTGGTCACAGTGTCATTTATTTTTAGGTTTGTTCTTGTTAGCAGCAGAAGTTTGTAATTAGTTAAATTAGTGGCATAATGCTAATGGATTCTGCCCATGGAGTCTTGATCAGTGTATATGGTTGTTAAAGTGTCGGTGCCTAAGCACCGCCTAGGCACGTCCAGTCTCTTTCTTAGGCCCAAGGCGACAACATGCCTTGTTGACTCTTCACGAGTTTACGTTGATTTTTTGTGAATATGCTTATATTATATCCTATGCTTTGTTTATTATATGTTGGTTTTCTCATATTAGGTCATTACCAGCATAATTATATCATATTGCATTGATATGGATTCTGTGTTGCATATAGACACAATTATATAAAATTATCTTTGCTATATTACACGTATACATGTAGTCATATACGGCAAGCCTAGGACTAGGCGGGCACCTGGGGCCCCTCCAACGCCTTCGGTTGCCTGGTTGCCTGGTTGCCTTGATAACAATATTAAGCATGTCATGTGTTGATTTTCTGATGGATTCCTAGAGTTTTCCACGTCTACATCTGTATTTTCATTCTATATTACTTTCAAGACTTGCTAATACCACCCATTGATAACCATCGCTTCTGACCTATGTACCATCCAAACCATTATCCAACCCCCTCCCCTGACAGCCAACCTTTACATTTTCATTCGTTTCATCTGACTGCCATCAAACCCTGATAACTGCAAGCCCCCAAGCATCCCGAACCCCTGATTTCTTCAAGAAAAAACAGCCACCACCTCTCAGGCTCAGGAATGCAGTTGAACTATCGACATATGTTTAGCATATATCAAATGTAGTCAAACAATCAGGCTCAGGAATGCAGTTGAACCATCAACATGCTGGACTACTGCCCTTGGAATCACTTCCAACCAAATTCAGAAGATTGGAGTTGAGGCTATTTATATGGAAAAACTTCCGGGTTTATGAATAAATGAAACCCCCACATCGACCATTATGAGAAGCAAACAATAGCAAAACCAAAGTCAGAAGTTGAACATACACAACTCATGATACAATTTAAGGAAAAAGGGGGTGACGGTGTTACCTTGATCTGCTGGGATACATCCATCATGAGAGTATTCACTGTATAAGGGAATAAAAACCGTATTAAAACAAGACCCACAAAAAAATTTGTGTACTTGCAGACGTGCAGTAGTATTGATTATGGAAACAATAGAAATCGACCATCTTTTTTATTCCAATTGATGTAAACCTCACTTGTGACTTGAAAAATTTGGGGGAAATAGGAAAGGAACTTGTAATTGCATCAATAAAACTGGAAATCGTTTATATAACATTAGTCTTTGTTCATGCGGAGTTAAGATTGATAATGATAAGCTACTCTGAGACAAAAGAGGTTGCAGTTAACTGCAGAAGCTATGAAAGGCTTTGCTTCCAAGGAATTACCTTGAATGATCCCGGCTACTACTGGATTGTTCCCGATGGGAGTGGTGGTTTCTGATTCTCTTCCCCTTGCCGTAACCCATACTGGGGAAGAATGTTGAAGTGAATGATACAGAAGATGCAAAACCTCGCAGGGCTTAAACCTTAAATACTTTACCGTGTAAGGGTTTTCACTTTTTTTTTTTTTTTTTAAGAAAATATAATGCTTTAACTAACTTGCACCAGATGAGACAGTTTAATGGTCGTTTAGTTTAGGGCTGATAATGGCCCAACGGTTCGAATTGTGGGGCAATAATGTTGGATGGGCATAATTAAAAAATACTGTGACTTAAAAAAAAAAAAAAATACTATAAGCCCTACCCTGCTGGCTCAGGTATAGGCCAGTGCACAGGGTAATGGAAGGGCCCATAATAGTATCTTCAGCACCATGCAGGGCGGGAGCAACACAGTCTTTCCACACTTGTTGTGTCTAGATGTTTCTTATATTATCAAGGTAGTATTCTTCACCCCCCAAAAAAAAGACATTATAGGAGTTTCCGTATGTGTGTGAGGGTGTGAATTAGTTGATTTTAGTTTAAATGATTATAACCAATTATTAATCAGTTTCAAGTTCGAATAGGCTTTGGTTAAATATCAATAACTCTAGTTACACAATTTATTATCGGTTTTTTGTTTGTTGTTGGTATTTATTATTCTATATCGGTAATATTTTGTTTAATTGGTTTGTGTATTCTGTTAATCTTGTTTTTGTTCATAATTGATTTTATTAATTCAGTAATTTATTGATTTAAAAGTATTATTTTTTTTTTGTGAAGATTTAAAACTATTCAATAGGTCTAGAGTCAACGATTTGTTGGTTTAAAATTGATTCGAAACATTTTTTTTATAATAACAAAAGTGAATATGGGGCAATAACGATATATTTTTTATATTATTTATTAGGTGATGTCCATGCCTATTGCATAGTAAATATATGCTAATTTCAACCCAAACAAAAAAAAAAAATGCTCATATTTATACTATGAAAATAAAATGCTCATAATTTTTTCTCCCAGGTTTTAATAAAAGAACTCAATCAAACAAGTATTGTTTATTGGAGATCGTGGCGGTGGGTTGTTGTGCTAGTTTCTTCGAATATTAGTCGAGGTGCATGTAAGCTGGCTCGGACAACTTGGTTAATAATAATAATAAAAAAGTACTGTATTATCAATGTACACATTTTTTTTATGCCAATTTTTAAAAATTATTTACCAAATAATTTTTTAATATCTTTTTTTTTTATTGGTAGATGAAAATTTAACTGAAAAGCATCATTTGTGCAGCTTTTGGCAAGCAAATATCATAAAACCACATAATGGATAACATTCAATTTGTCGCACACATGAGAGATAGGACCTTCCTAGCTAGCTAGAGCATATGTTACACAACTCATATTTCGTGGAATACATTGAAAAAAAATTGAGACAATGGATGGAAACAAAATTCTCACATCTAAAATCACTATTGCAATCTCTATCCGTGGAACCACTAGTGCCTCTCCTTGTTATATCGAGGTAAGATTGGAATTCATCCATCAACCAAATATCAACTTTCCTTCTATTTTCAATTTGTCAAATTAGAGCATCTTGGAGAACATCTGGTTTTTTTAAAAGACTTTTCCACTCTTAAGATGGTTAATGTCTTCACCTACCCTCCTATTGACCCGCATGCTGCTGTAGTAGCACGCGATTAGGGACCATTCGGTCAGAAAAAAGGAAAAGAAAAAACAGAAGAAAAATAGAGACGGGCCAAAAGTCTCAGCGGCCCTGGCGTGGCCCAAATAATGCTACTGGGCCGATTGGACATGCCAGGCCCATCACCGTAGACCCAAGGAACAACCGCTGTTCTGCTACACCGCCATTGTGGGGCCATCTCCCAAGAGTAGAGACTCAAAAATGAAAATTCCCTGCAGTCCCTCCTTGTTAGCGAGGGATTTTCCAGCAACACTGTCGATTCTGGAATCTGGACAAGGGAAAGAGAGAGTCTACCCTGCAATTTTGCAGCCTTCGAAGTTCGAACCTCAAGAAAAAGTCTTCAATGGGGGGAAGTTATCAATAAAATCAAAAGTAGCAGCAGCTGGACTCGCCCACCTCGCTCCATCTCCAGCTTTATCCCAGACATCGACGATGATGCGAAGGTACAAATTACAAACAATCCTCTCTGGTTTTCTTCCTTTAAGTCATTTGAAGCTCACACATCAATGGTTTGATCCACTTCAATTCAATAAATGTTTCCCTTCATTCGCTTATTTATTCTCTATACCATTGTCCGAATGCGCTGCCTTGTAGGGTTTCTTTCCCTGAACGCTTCACTCGTACTTCTAATACTTCAATGCTTGAAGCCTTGAATTGCTTAAATGGGGATTTCCTTGTTAATTATTAGTACTTACATTACGTTCGCGGTGTTAAAATGTTTTCTCAAGTGATAATATGAACAGTTATTTTGACCATCTTGAAGCATTACAAGAAGAAGAGTGTGACATGTAATTTACCTTGACAGGTGCATTTTAGAGTTTTCTAGCAGCAGATCTGTAAGGCGGATCCCTAGGCAGATTACAACCCAGGCATGTATAACTCGGGCGTGTTTCTATTGTATATCGTTTAATTTTGTTCATACTTTTTTTGTTTGGTTGGTCACCTTGACATATTGGATTGGCTTCCTAACAACTTGCTTTTTGCCTTATACATTGCTGCAAGAAGGTATTGTATTTGTATGTGCAGCGAATACGATTTCATGACCTCTTTAACCGAAATTTAAATTACATTTCATGCTTCCAGATAATCAGCTAATTATCAACTTACCAAATCCCTAGGAATATTTTATGTTTATATCACTTCCGAGAAGCTTGTCAACTTCTTGTTTTGACTCATGTCAATATATGTTTTTCAATGGAATTTTTGGGCAATCGTAGTTCCTGAATATTTGATAAAAAGAAATGCTTGGGTTTCGATAAGGGTTTTGCTAGTTTCAGGAGAAACTTCACAGATGGAGCATTACAACCCAAATACACAATACGAACATGTTTTGGGGCTTTGCTACTGCAGTTAAATTGTGGGTGGGGAAATAAAAAATATTTAAAATTAATCTTCCCCCTTCTTGAGGATGGATGCTTACTAGATTTGTTTTTAGTAAAAGGCTCAGAACAATATATTTGTATTGTATGCCGTTCTTCCTCAATTGTAGTTGAAAACAACAATTGTTTGTAAGCAGAGTTTATTATTTATGCCTTTATCTGCTCCCCAACCCCTGCAGAAACCATTTTGGCTTATTTCGAGAAAAGAATTGTCAGTTGCATCTCAACAAAATGCATCACAAAGAGCTGGTTCCGCAGGCAAACCACCTGAATCAGGGAGTAATATCTCAAAAGTTGTCATTGGAAGTATTGCAGTTGGTGCTGTTGTCGTGGCAGCTTATCAAACTGGCTATTTAGGTCAACCTCCTTTCAAAGATTATTTTTCTATAGAGACTAAGTATGGCGGTGATAATGAAATTCCGAAGGGCACTGAAAGTTTAGGAGAACAAGTTTTTCATAAAAACAATCAAGGGACAACCGGTTCAAGAACTGACGTGGGACATATTGGCGAAAACAATGAGGTTCACCTGGATCTTCCTACTTCTCAGGATCTGAGAACAAAGGAAGATGTAAACCAGGTCCAGGATAAAGTGGAAGTGTCACCTGTGGAAGATACAATTCCTGTTCAAGAGAAAGAATTTCCAAGTTCTCATCAAGATAGTATCACAGTTGATAGTCTAAGTCCTCATTCTGATGAATTTCCAAGTTCTCATCAAGATAGTACCACACTTGATGGTCAAAGTCCTCATTCTGATATATCAGTTGAAGAAGGTTCTGATTTGAAAAACATTGGAAATGGTTTTACGCATGCAGAAGCTAGCAAGGAACATAACAAGGGAGATGACACTGCACCTATTTTTCCTGACACAAAGGCAGTTCCTGAAGAAGCTGAGAGTAAAACAACTCCAGTTCATCAGCTTTCCACAAATGACATTCCAGAGGTATGAACATATCTTTCATCTGTTTTCTTCTAAATTGTGTGGTTGGCTACATTTGAACTTTTTACTTTTTCATGCAAATTGTGTTGTTGCTAAAATTCCATTGATTTTTTTTTCACTGAATTAAAATGTTTTAGATAAGAAATCAAGTAAGTACGACTACATGTAGGAACACGCTAGTACTACAAAAAAGTACAGGACCACATTATAACAAAGAGAATAATTAAATTGCATGATCGGGATGGGCCCTTAGAGTCCTCTCTTGCAAGCTCATACAAAGTGTGTCATTAGATTTACGACATCCATTCGAATGAGATGTTCCAAACTTGGATGAGAATTTTAGCTTGCATAATGAGGTGAAGGGGAAACAACCATCAATAGCTAAAATGAATGGAAGGGGAAAATGCTATCTATAAGATGTCTAAAATGAGGGAAAGGTAAAGTAGATATTTTGATTAGGTTAGATGCATTAAAAGTGAGGATGATGAAGTAATGGTAAGCGATGAGGACATTAAGATGAGATGAAAAAATCATTTCAACACCTTGCTAAATGAAGATACTTCGACTAATAGTGCCTCAGAAAGTTGCATTACTCATCAAGACACCACATGTTGTCGATATATTTGGAAATTAGGTTGCCTGGAGGCTAGAGTAAAAGAATCTCTAAGGAGGACGAAAGTAGGCAAGCCACTTGGTCCAGATGGGGTCCCAATTGAAGTGTGGAAGAGATTAGGATTATGTGGTTTATCTTGGCTAACCAAGTTGTTTAAAAAGAATATGAGCACAAAGAAAATTCTAGATGAATGGAGGAGAAGCATTGTGGTGCCAATTTATAAAAATAAAAGTGGTATTCAAAGCTGTAATAACTATAGAGATATAAAACTAATGAGTCAAAGTTATAATAACTATAGAGGCATAAGATTAATTAGTCATGCTATGAAGTTATGGGAGGGAGTTATTGAAACTCGCCTGAGACAAGAAACTACTGTTACATAAAACCAATTTGGTTTTGTGCTACAAAGATCCATGAAAAAAACTTTTCACTTGGAAGACTCAAGTAAAAATCTAGAGATTGCAAGAAGGATCTCCATATAGTCTTTATTGACTTAGAAAAAGCTTATGATAGTGGCCTTGGAGAGTTATTTTGGCAGTACTAAAGAAGAAATGGGTTTCAAGTAAATAGGTGGACATAGTTAAAGGTATATATAATGGTCAGGTTACATCAATCAGCTTTAAGCCCTTATTTGTTTGTGCTTATCATAGATGATCTAACCAGAGACATTCAAGATCAGGTTCCTTGGTGTATGCTTTTTGTTGATGATATTGTTTTGGTAGAAGAAACGAAAGCAGGGATCACCGCTTGGAATGATGGAGATCAACTTGGAATAAAAAAGTTTTCCCGATTTATAGGGGTTGCCTCCTATTGTTTTATGTCTATTTGATGTGGGACTAAAGTGCTATGTTTTTCATACTGCCTAGCCTTCCTCTCCTATTTATAGCGATTGCCTTCCTTCTATGTTTCATGCTTCTTGGATGTGGGTTTAACTTGTTTCAAAGATTTTGCTCCGTCAGTTCAGAAGCCCAAGTACCTGACTTATAAGTGGTTACGTACAAGGGAAATGACATTGATTGTGGTGAGCAACCCTTTCTAACCTTGGCTCTGGACCCAGGAGCTACAGCTTTCACCATCTAATGATGATTTCCCCGCAAGGGGACCAGTTAAATAGTATTTTTTTGTCCTTCAATTATACAACATACATGTTTCTGGGTCTTTCAGCAAGGTCCATGGAACCCTTTGCTAACCACTCAAAATGAGCTCTTCATGGAACTACTTAGGCTATAAGATCATCTAGCTCTCTCTAACTAATCTTGAGAGTAAGAGTAGTCCACAGAGGTGCTGGCAAGAGTATGACTATTAAGGGATGTCCCTCATCAGCTGATGGTCTCCTTTATGCAGATTCATCACCAAAATAGGCTTGTTTTATTAGGAATAAGCCTAGGCGTTCCATTCATGTTGAGCCTTTAATCCCATGTGTTTTGAGTGTAATAGGCCACTTTTATAGGCCTAAACTAAGGCCTTTAAGGTTGAATACGGGATTAACTAGTTTGTTTTCTTTTTCATTAGCTTCCTTTCTAGTTGGGTTCAATTTAAGTTATATTGTTTTCTTAGGAGTCAAGTCATTAGTTTCCTTTTACTTAGTTTCTATTTTCAGTTTTAAAAAGTACTATTTTAGGAGTTTGTTTGTGGTTTCCTTTAAGGAACCTTCTATTTTGTAATTTCCCCCCCTCCCCCATCAACATTATAAATAAAGAAGAGGAGGCGGAGTCAAGTCATTAGTTTCCTTTTACTTAGTTTCTATTTTCAGTTTTAGAAGTACTGTTTTAGGAGTTGTTTGTGGTTTCCTTTTAAAGAATCTTCTATTTTGTAATTCCCTCCCCCATCAACATTATAAATAAAGAAGAGGAGGCTCCTAAAGCTCGAACAATTTTGATGAAAAAATATAACTTAAATTGAACCACCCAACTAAAAAGGAAACTAATGAAAAAGGAAACAAACTAGTTAATCCCGTATTCAACCTTAAAGCCCTTAGTTAAGGTCCATAAAAGTGGTGTATTACACTCAGAACACATGGGATCAAAGGCCCAACATGTATGGATCCCAACCATAGGTTTATTCCTAATAAAACAAGCATATTTTTGGTGATGAATCTACATCACTCTTAGATGGTGGAATGATCAAAGGAGATATACTATTAGAACAACCATACAAGTGAACAAACAAGAATGAATGACATGGGCTGGATCCACCATACATCAGCTACCAAATTGGCAGTCATAAGAATAGAAAGACGGGTGGAATAGGTACAGAAAATATGAAACATTAACATCTGAATCTTTCGCCTGATTTTTTTTTTTTTATAGGTAAACAGATTGTTCACAAATTAATCCGAATTTTGTTTATGTCCGCTTTTTTAACTTTTTAGAAGTAACAAAATGAATCATTCCATATTTTACGCCTTCCGAATGATTCCCGAATCCAAATTTGTCAACTATGATCTTTAGTCTTTACTGGTTTCAGGTGCATTTCATGTTTGGGCTTATTGTGAGCTGTGAACCATCAGTGGGTTTGCATGTTAGCTGTTCTGATCTTGTTTTAAACATTGAGACCAAGTGCCTACGGGACTTATCACCGCTCCTGCACTGATTTCCAATGTAAATTGTCAAAGAATATTACCAATCATAGTTGTCAATGTCAAATGGAATTAGAGAATCCCAATAAGGTGGTGTTGAATCGAATCGGGATTCAAACCATAAAATGTAGCTTCAAAATTATTCCCCAAACCAATAGGAAAATTGCAGAAACTTACAGAAAAAATCTCAAATAAATGAAATAACGAATGAACTAATATCCTTTTAATTTAATGCCTAACCATTAACTGAAAACCATGAATGTTGTTTGGAAGCTTATTCGGTAATTCCTAAATAAACTTTTCCATAAAATGAGTTAAGAGTAACAGCCACAAGCAATTAAGAAAACCAAGAAATCAAAGTCTCCACCAAAACCTCTTCAAATCACCTCCATCTGAAGCTTTTAAATCAGGGAAAATATGATGCAGATTCTTCACCAAACTAGGCTTGTTTTATTAGGAATAATCTTACGGTTGGGTTGTATACGTGTTGGGCCTTCGGTCCATGTGGTTTGGAGTGTATTGGGCTACTTTTATGAGTCTAAACTAGGGGTTCTAAGGTTGCATGCGGGATTCAGTGATTTGTTTCCTTTTCTTTAGTTTCCTTTTTAGATGGGGTTATTTAGTTTCTAATTTCAGTACCTAAATTAGTTTCTAATTTCTGTCTAGACTAGTTTCTATTTTCATTAGATTCTAATTTTCAGTTTTTAGTAACTTCTTGTAATCAATTTTTAGTAACTTAGATTTAGTAACTCTGAGTTACTATTACTTGTAAACCCTCCCCATCATTATTATAAATAAAGGAGAGCTCTCATCATAGGGAGACGATTTTTACAATTAAAAAAAAGAGAAGCTTCATGCTGCTGCCGCTGGGTTTATTCCATGGCTATACCTTTGTGTCTGATTAAGGGTTAGGGATTGGGGTGTGATCCAATCGACACTCTGCGGCGAGAAGTCCTTGTGGGTCTTTTCTTATCTGGTTTTCTTATTGGATTCTCTTCTCCAACAGTTCAGGTAAGTGATCAAACTTCTCTGCAGATTTCTGGGTTGGTTTTCTCTGTTTTCCGTCCTATTGGCCTAGCTGTTTTTGGAGAACCAGCCATCCGATGGCCTCCATATTTTGATCGAAGGATAATCCTACCCAGAGGGAGGATCGATCCAATTTTGGGGTCAATCAGACTACTGGATCTGCTGAAGTGAACTGTCAAGCAATTCTGGCCGATTGTCAAATCTGCACAGATTTAGATTCTGTTTTCTGCTCCGTGTTACTGTGACATTCTGGACTATTAGCATCTGTGATCTGAACCTGCTGGAGGTGTTTTATTGTTGTTAAAATTTCTGGGTTAATCCTAAGACTGCTGCTGATTTATTTCGCTTCTGGTTACTGTTCATTGAGATCGTTTATCAATTCTGGTTTGTGGCTGAAGTCTGATTTTCTGCTATAAGTTTGCTATTGGTTTTGGTTGTTCTTAGTTTAAAAGTTCCTGCAGTTTGGGGCTGGTTTGGTTGTCAAATCCATTCCTATATTAAAATAAAGGTAACAAATGGGATCAATTCCATGGCATATTTGATGGAGAAGTTCTGAGTTTTGGGTTTTAGGGAAGAAAAAGCTTGAAATTCCCAATTCTGGTTCAAAGAAACTCAAAACTGCAAAGAGGGGTTATAGAAAATGTAAAGAATCGGAAAGCAACCAGGAAACCATAAGAATGAGTTTTGTTGTGACCGAGTTTGACTAATTTCTGCCTAATTAACTGGGTTGCTATCTTAAAGAATCATATGAATTAATGTAAGACTAGAATCACAAGTGATCCTAATCCTAGGCAGGATCTTAAAATCTGGCCGAATAGGGAGAAATTCGAGAACTCACAAACCACTACTTTGATGGAGCACAAATTTGGAGCAAAGGTCCCTTGCATGATGCCCAACTATCCTTTAGAAGATGAACCTCAACTGATGGCTTGTTAGGAAGTTATGCTTGAAGAATGAAAAAACAAGCTTTATGGAAACTCTGCAGTACAGCAACTACAGGCCTTGGTTGATCTCCCTCAGAACCTTGACAATAAGGCTGCAATCAATTCTTTTCTTGGCCGCCTTCAAGCTGGTCTTTAAATGGTGCTTCTAGGCTTCAACAAACTTGCTTTGATCACTCAAACACTCTCTTGCAGCAAACAAATAAGAGGAAAATAAGAAAAGAAAGAGAATTTGATGGTGGGGTTGAGAAGGGGGAAGAAGAATTAGTGAATGAGCATCTCACCCCTCAGGTTTTGGGTATCTCACCCATCAAGGTAAAAGTTTTCTCAGCCATGAGTAAACACTCAATTTTTCATAAACTTCAATTCTTTTTTTCATTATGATAAATTGGTTTTAAATAGCCATAAAAAACTTGGACATAAAGAAATAACAAAAATGAAACTAATGGGCTGAAACAAGACTTTCTAATTTGTGTCTAACTTGCTAACCAAGGAAAACCAAAAAGAGAAACAAGTCTTGCTGAAATTGATAGGCAGATCTTGGAACTATTCTGGACTTCTTCCATCCAAATTAGATGGGGCAGTTGGCATACTTTTAGAAGATACTTTTGAAGACCAAAACTTTCTGAGAAAAAAACTATTCACTTGAACAGTGTTTTCGGACTCTTGTTTTTCTCTTCTTCTTCAAGCTTTGATCAACATCATGAATTGTTTGAATCGTAACCGATTTTAAGACTCAGTAGCTGAGTCATAACTGATTCCAGCTAGAATGCAACTCACAGATGAATCTGTATTGGCTGAGCATCAAATTGTATTGAATAATAGGATTCAATGAATGAATTCGGACCAAATTGAAGGCAGTATTACCAATCAAAAGTTGGTCTTAGAGGTGCTGGCTATACTTGTTTTATTCTGTACCAACTTGTTTCTTGTATTATTGAGAGTATCAATTTAAAACTTTTTGCACAGTATTTGCAGAACTATTTTTTGGTTTCTGTCAGAAGTAATTTCAATAGTGCTATTTTTTCCCTTCCTTCAGGATAAACTAGGTAAAGATGCAGAGCCATCAAGTGCCCTTCTTGATGCATATTTTCTACAGGAAAAGGATGAAAGAAAACCTGAGATTTCCTCAAGTGGAGAGGGTTATGCACCCTTCTCCCCCAAAAAAGAGGTTAGTTTATAGAAAGAGCTTTTACCATAGTCTAAGGATGTGAATTTGAAATCGAAACCATTTACCGAAATCGAACCGAACCGTTTACACCGGAACCATGAAACCGTTTATTAAATGGTTCGGTTTTGGTTTTAAAATTGAAACCGTGATCCGGTTTTGGTTTTAAAGTTTAAACCGTTGGTAAACCGTTAAACGGATTAACATTTACATAGTAAGTTTTAGTCATTCAGTGTTAAAAACATTTAAGTTTACCTTAAACAACTATTTAAAAAAATCATATAACAATAAACAATTCAATTCAATGTTACAATTTACATCCATTCACTAAAAAATTTAAGGTAAAGAAGTTGTTTGGATAAAAAATTAGAAAACATAAGAAAACCGATAATTTTGGTTTTATTATATGAAACCATTTATTAAATGACTCGGTTTTGGTTTTACCTAAAAATATTGCACCGAACCGAATCGAACTGTCTACACTGGAACCGAACCGATTAACACCCTAGTTTGCATCCTCTATTTGCTATTATAGTTCATGCATATACTTAGCATCCGTCCTAGAACTAACACATTATTTGCTTATGTTAAATTTTGTTTTTTTGTACCACTAAAGGCTTCATTAGGAGTGACTGATGATTTGAAGAATGCTTACATTTCTGAGGATGGGAAGTTGGTTCTTGATTTCTTAGAAGCTATTCATGCTGCGGAAAAAACGCAAGCAGAGTTGGATGCTCGTGTTTTTACTGAAGAAAGGAGGACGTTGAAGGTTTGATTTACAGATCATTAATCTAAATAATTCAAAATGATTATATTTTGATCTGATGGGTTTTTCCATAAATGTTTAAATATTTTTTCTTTTGATAAATAATGAATGTTTAAGTATTTTTTTACATCTTTTGTTCTTCCCAATTTTTATTATGCATTTTAGGAAAAGTATGAGAAAGAACTAAAGGATGCACGGGCTAGGGAGCTTATGTATGCCGAAGAGGCAGCGATATTGGATAAGGTTGTATTGATAACAATTATCATCATTTCTTTTCTTTTAAGTTCTACTGCCATTTCTTCATCCTTATTCGTCAGCTCAAGTGTGTTGTTGGTCATGTTTTTCATTTCATTGCTTACTCATGCTTCTTTTACCCATTTTACTATGTTGAAAATTAGTGTCTACACCCCCCCTCCCCCAGCAAAAAAAATCCCATTATTAAATATGTTCAGAAGCATAGTTGTGCTTAAATTTACAAGTTTTCAACTTTGTTCGGAAAACCATACCATCCTGCACTCTCAAACTTGGTTGAACTGGAACATGACACCTTGGTGTATTATTTTGGGGCCCACTGTAATTATTATGAGTGCATCATGTAGCTTATATCTATGAGGTACATGTTGAATAAAATTTGCGTGAAAGAAAGGGAATAGAAAAAATGGCTGGATACATTGCTCCTTAAGGAAATAATCGTGTTCTTTGGCTATTCAGTGGCAATGGGATACTTTAGAATGAATGGGAAAAATTGTGTCCTAATTCTAGTTGCATGAATGGAGTTCTACTCTTTCTGAGTGCCACCTTCACGGTCATCTACATCTTACTTTGTCTAGATCAGTGGTTCTTCAAGTTTTTTCTCTAGTAGTTAAGAATATTAAGGTAGATATGTGCAGTTGTTACCATTTGTCACCTTTAAATCTCTTTTCAAGTTATATAAATTTGCATCAACTATTTTGCACAATGTACAGCAGCTGCTGTGTAGCTTAGCCCGCTCTTTATAGGCTATTGTAGAAGCAATCAGAAGCATCAGTAGGATGTTGTACAATGTCCATTGCACAGTATCATAGTAATGGTCAGCATATTTCATCACTTGCTTTGACCATTATATTCTTATCTTTCAGGAGTTAAACAAAGAAAAAGCAAAGAATCTAGCTAATATCAAGTCACTTCAAGAAAAAGCAGAAGAGAATCTTAAGATGGAACTGGAACGCAAGGTGAGATTTTGTTTCCGCAGTTTTAAAAGATTGGATACATAGTTCAATAGCTTCAGATCACTAAATTTGAATTACTAATATATGGTGTCTGCAGGAAAACGAAGTAGAATTGCAGCTGAAGAAGGTTCAGGAGTTGGCAAAAGCAGAACTGGCTGCAGCTATTGCAAGTGAGAAAGCATCACAGATTGAAAAAATGGCAGAAGCAAATCTGAATGTATGGCTTCTACACAATCATGAGATGCCCCTTACCTACATACAATTTCTTTTTTAGCTATGTATTGTAATTGTAACCATGGGATATAACTCTGAGTGTCTGACCCTTGATATTTTGCAGTATTCTCTAATGTTTTTAACCTATTTAGTACATCCTATTAGACTTAGAATGCCCTTAAGTTGGTCTTTAACTGCTATGCTTGAGGCAACTCTTGAGTTTCTTATTCTGCTTTTATACTTCATATGCTGTGTATTTGCTTATTCTTCCATCATTTGAGCTATAAGACCACCTTAATTTATTTATAAAAACTAATTTAATTCAGATAGCTATTCCTTTTGATTTATTAATTATTTATTTCAGATAAATGCCTTATGCATGGCATTTTATGCTCGATCCGAAGAGGCTCGCCAAACTCACTCTGTTCACAGGCTTGCACTGGTAAATGTCTTTTCTACTATGTTTGTCCTATTGGCTCTGTCTGGTTCAGGGGAAATGAGGGGCAGTGTAGTGAAACTTTCAAATCTAAACAAGTAACTTTTGTAATCATTACCCAATATGACTGTCTCACTAACCCCAAGTAATTCCAAATTTGGCTATTAAATTTTACTTTACTTCACATTCAAGTCCCTTGAATTTGAAAAGTGTAAATACTAAATATGGTAAGAAATTTAAGTAGGTTATACAACATGTTAAGTAATGATGAGAAAGTTTCCTTTTTCATTTTAAGACTAATTTCACTTCCTTTCCGTTCATTTCGTTTGCAACCAGATGGAGCCATTAAGGAGGTGTACTGTTGAGACATATTGCTCCTATAATAATCTTGACAAACCTAGCATTATTTTTGGGATCTTGCAGGGAGCCCTTGCATTGGAAGATGCACTAGCTAAAGGATTGCCAATTCAGACTGAAATAAATGTTTTGCACGCTCATCTAGAAGGCATTGATAAAGACTCACTTCTAGGTTTGGTCCTTTCATCTCTCCCAGAAGAAACACTGAAGGCTGGAGCAGATACTCAATTGCAATTGAATGAGAAGGCAAGTTATTTGCAGCTTCTCACAGTTAAAAGTAGATGTGAACCTTAATTGATGCTCATTATAGTCACCCCATCTTTTCGAAGTTTTTACTGCTAATGAAATGCAATCTTTGGTGTAGTTTTACTTATTTCTGTTGTTTTAATACTGTTGATCCATCGGAGACAAATAAAGATTATAGTCTGCACTGCTCTCTACAAATAGGGCTAGCATGTTCATCTTAATATCTTAATGCTTTGACGATGCTCGACTAGTAGTTTACACTGTAAGTCAATGCTAAATTTCTGTGATATGCTGTGGTCATAATTTGTAGCATGCTATTACATCCTAGAATGTTTATTTTGGTTCCATTAAGGAACCAGGTCTCTGATATGTATGTCGTCTTGTGAGACTTGCTCTGTTTCTGAAAGAGCTTCTTAAGGAAACCTGAAACTTGGACATATCTGAATGGTAGGTATAATTAATATTAGGAGATTTTTTTGAGTAAACTAGTTAATGTGAGTGGGCAATGTAACAAGAACGGTTGAGCTTATACAGTAAGAATCATATAAATGGTGCTCAAGTATAATCATCAAAACTGAATATTTTTCGTAAAATTTATCAAAAAAATGAGTTTCCTTATTGGATTTGTTCTTTTCACGTGATCCAATCAATGCAAGCGTAAGTAGTAGGGTTGCTTGCTCTTTGAGTCCTAGTTTGGGACCATTTGAAGGTTCTGATCTGTAGTCCCATGTTGAAGGCCAGGTTGAATTGTGAGGGCCAACGGCTGTAGTATGGCTATATTGCTTTGGGTTTTTTGTTTAGGTTTATATTCTCTTGCTTACATAAGTAGTGTATATTGTTAGTTTAGTTGACCTCAGATCTGACTCAGGTTAGTTTTAAGTCTCCATTTTTTGCACTGTTTTCCTTCTGGAGCCATAACTCGGACAAGTTTCCATTACTTGTTGCACAAGGACGAGGTTCAGTAATTGTAGGCTGGAGCATGAGCTTTCTGTCCCTTGTATCCCCATATGGTTTCTGCCGAACTGATTTCAAACTGATTTCATACTTGCTGACAGTGCCTGATGCTTCTTCTATATGACCTTTATGAATTAAATATGACTAGCTATTCCTGCTAAAACCAAAGTCCTGCATAATCCCCAGTTTGCATGTGCCTATTTTTTCTTTCCTGATTTTATGTTCTGCCAGAAAAAAAACGTAGTTCTTATCCCTATTCTGTTGTGGTCCTTTTGTTTTTGTATTTTTGGGTGGGGTGGGGGGAGCAACAGATGAAATTTTATGGAATCAAAAGCAGTACGGCAACATAAGTCACACATGACAGTGACTTCTGAAACTAAAGAAATAAAAAAACGAGGCCCTCATAGCATATACGACAGCCACAACTATAATAATACAAAGTAAGAATGCAAGGTCAAGTCACCACTCTGACAGAGGCTGAGAATTCCATGGAGTCCATCTTGTCCTTCCCACACCTTGCCCAGCTAGTTATTCTGCCTAGTTGCCTTCCAGTTTTAACTCCACCTTTTCCTATACCCTGCCCTATCAATCCATGTTTTGATCTCTATTACATACTACTAGAGCATAAAATGTTAGGCTTTGGTGAAAAGGAGATGCCTGATTAACAGGGGAAGGAAGAATAAAAGAATTCCTACCATGCATTCTAAACGAGTTTTCACTCTACCATTTCCCATCTTATTTCTGTTTAGTTCCATTAATGACCTTCTTTCCATATATTTGTTCATGTTGTCTCTGGAGTCCAGCCAGCAGGCTTTATTCACTAAACCTAATTTGAGAGGTTTTGGGTTATTGATCTGCATTAGCCATTGCCTATAGCAGCTTAAGCGTAATATTTAGATAATTTTCTCTTACTTCAAAAGGTGGTGAGCGCGCTTCTATGAAATTCTAAAATGCAAGTTGGCTCTCAATTGTCTTTCCTACCTCAATCCTTAATCCACATGTTTTTGAAAAAAAAATTATATTAAAAAATTCAGAAGATTTCCGTTTTTTTTTAAACTAAATCTCCCAATTATTTTAATGGGCAGAAAAGATATCTAATAGCATTTCTGTGATGATCCTTACCCACCCATATATTGGCATAAATACTCCTACATGCCTTTTTCCACCAATTGATATAGACAGGTGAGCTAGGTTAGCTCACTGCTGAAAAAAAGCAAGGCAGACTCTCTCCTACTTACACATCCCACTTCCCCTCTGATGCAGATTTTAGTGGCCAATAAGAAGCACAGAAAGATGACCTGCGACTGTTTGAAATCAACCTCTTTTGTTGGCCTGCTGTTCTTAAAAAGTGAACCAGTTTTTAGTTTGGTTTGAACCAATGGTTCAATGCTTTTTTATTTTAAATGTTGTTAGTTGTTGAGTCATGCTGCAGCGCAACGGTTAAGACGTTAAGTTGCACTATTGCAATATGTTGGTTGCAGGTTTTAAACTTGGTGACAGCCTCTCCTGGGAAGCAGTGGGTAAGGCTGTGTACATTTACCTCTCCCATACCCTGCAGTAGCGGGAGACTCGTGCACTGCGTTGCTCTTTGTTTTTTTTTTCAGTTGTTGAGTCATGCTGGGACACTTCATATAAGTTCCAGTTTGTGTTTTGGGTTCCTTAATTAGTTTCCTTGTCAGTTCAGGATACTCCAATAGCAGTCCGTGCATGGAGTTTCCTTATTAGTTTCCTCTTTAGAGTCTGATTCTGTCTAATTGTGGTCAGGTCATAGCTGGTTATAAAAGCATGTAAAGGGGAAACCCAGCACATTTTTTGAGTAAAGATTATTTCTTCAGTTTTATTGTTCTGTGGTGATTCATAATATGGTACCGTGGAGATTCAATTCTAGCCCTTGCATGGTGATTCAGCAGGCTTGATTGGTGGTGATTTCAAGGTCATGTCCCTTTCTTATTATTCTAATTTTTTAAATTTATTTCTCCATCTTAATCAGTTCAGTTCATAGACTCCTTTCCTGCATGTTACTTTCCTAAAAACTGTCCATAGCTAAATATCATTCAAACTGATTGTGGTTCTTGATCTCAGAATTTTCAACTTGGTTTATCTTTCCTGAATCCTATTTCAGAATCTGTTTTCAAATTCTATCTTGTCGTCTTTTTTTCTGTTAACCGGTTTGCTTGTTCAAATAGGAAAACTCTGGATTTTCAAACCTGTCCATCACTCCATTGAACCTGCTTTATATTTTGAACTCATATTCTTCTAGTCATACAGAGCACTTGAACAAGGTTATTCGTTCATCAGATTTGAATTCTGAAAATTACTCTCCCCTAAAATTCTGGTTTTCTTGAATCCTGTTCTCTGGTTCTAATTTATTCTAGTTGTTGGGCTATCCTGATCTTATTTTCTGTTGCCGATTAATCTGTTATTTGATCCTTAATTGATCACTGCATTAAACCCTGAATTCTGGTAATCAATTCGGCAGACATAGAGATTCCTACCTCAACGAGGATTCTCTCATAATGTTGAATCCATCTGCCGGATTTAAATCAAACCTTCCAGGACGGCTCCTCAGTCCAAGGGTGACCTTTGACCAGAATATTGTTCTCATCTGGACATTTGATTGGCTGAACCAATTTTCCCTCGACTCTGGTTTCTAAACCCTTCACTGCAATTCTGGTTTTTCTATTGGTTATCTAAATCCTAACCTTTAGGTGGTTATATGATCTCAATCACTGTCTTTCTTATGCTCACCCATCAACCCAAAAATCTCTCTTACACACACACACACACACCATTTCCCTCTCTCTTTTATTCCTCCTATCTCATCCCGTAAATTAGGGTGGAAGGTTCACCAGGTTGAGCTCTGTTGTCTCTGCCTGTATGTGCAGCTTGTTAAAAATTAATGATTAATTTGAGTTTTAGTTTTCTGGTATATAGAAAATGCATTTGAGTGGCACTGACCAGGCAATTAAGCAGTTACGGTGGGCCCTTGAAATAATAACTGGGGCGGGAGATTCAACTAACCGAAATTCAGAAGTGGAAATTTCAATCCTTTTTTATTCCATGGATTATTATCATTAGGCACAGAAGCGAGGAGCTGTATGAGACGAAAATCTCACATATGTTTCTGTAGCGAGGATTCTTTGAATAGAGTGAACGACCATAACGGATGTCAGCTCAATCCGAAGAAAATTATGTGGAACAGGTAGACTAGCCCATCGAGTTCAGGGACCATGCCTGGGCCCAGCCCATTTAATAATTGAGCTAACAGGCCAAACTCAGTGACGACCTGCTTATTTTATCTCTGTGTTCAGTTGGATTAGAGTGGTTGGGTTTGGCAAATCTAAACTGACACACGGAAAGTCTGAAAACTGCAATCCCTTTCTAGGATCCCTTGCTTTCTCCCTCTATATACCCATGCATGTCCTGGGGACTTCACTGGTTGGTTGTCATTTAATAAGCTGGAAGAGGCCAATAAGCAAAAGCCCCTGCTTATTTCCTATGCTTGCACTTTCTCCGTTCTGTGTCCAAGATACCCACAGCTATCATGATTATGGCACTAGGCATAGGATTCTGGCAATATCAATGTTATGGATCAGTATCCACAGTGGATCATTCAATCCTGTTGGTGGATCAGGTGATCTGACCTGATCTGCAGAGCAATAAATACTGCTATTTTGTGTGTACTTGTGTTGGAATGTACTCAAATATAATTTTTACTGGCTGATGAAAATTATGAAATGCATGGACACTGATTTTTTATTTTTTATTTTTTCATTTAACTCGCTTCTACTGTGCTTACATACATCATGGACTTGGAAGTTTATTCAAGTTCCAGAGTTGTCCATTCCAAATAACTGAACAACAAAAGTTGACATCCTTCTGACATCAAATTCTTCTTTCAGTTTGATTCCTTGAAAGGTTTGCTGCGGCATTACAGTCTCATCCCATCAGGTGGTGGTGGCATCTTGGCTCATTCTTTAGCTCATGTTGCATCTTGGTTAAAGGTACGTATGTACTAAAGTTGTTACAAATCCCTGACACAAGATTACATATCTTAAGGTATTCAGGACCCACTGACGATGCATATCTCTCTCTCTTGCGTACACACACACACACACAAAAACAGGTGAAAGAAGATCAATCTGGTGATGGAATTGAGTCTGTTATCAGTAGAGTTGAGAGCTTCTTGGCCGAAGGGAAGCTTGCTGAAGCAGCAGAAGCCCTTGAGCAAGGGGTCCATGACAGCCAAGCAGAGGAAATTGTTGGTGATTGGGTGAGACGAGCAAGGAACAGGGCAATCACCGAGCAAGCACTATCCCTTCTTCAATCTTATGCTACTTCCTTGAGCCTTACATATTGAATTTTGCTTCCCCAAATTCCTTAAGAATAGATTTTGGCCTTTGTAGTATTCCCACATCCACAGTTGTACTGAATCGTTCTGTCTTCCCTTCGATTCTGGATGCAGAGGATATCAGACTCCTCCCCCTTTCTTGGTTCGAGGGGGGAGGTGAGGTGGGGTTGGGTAGTTGAGCAACTCAGACCTGAGATTTGACATGGAAGAGCAATTCCTCACTCCGACATTGAGTGCATTTGTTTAAATACTATCAATAAAATGTTTATATTGACGAAGAAAAGAAAAAAGAAATCTATCGAGAAAAAAAGAACTCGAAAAAAGAAGAAAAGAAATGTCCCCTGGTTTCTTCCCTTTGAATGGATGGGAGATGGAGTGTTTTTTTTTTTTTTTTTTTGGAGTTATTGTATGCTTGCAGTACCTAACTCATGGTTTTAGACAATAAAATGTTGCATGATAGCATGAACAGAAACCATTTCAATTCAAGTCTTAAGCATGTTGTGAACCAAGTTCTGGAGTTCCAATTGCCATCAAAATTAATTTCCTATATAAAGTTCCAGCTCTGTCCATTTGGACTAATTGGGACCACTGGTGGGATATAAGCTCCCTCAATGGAGGTTAACAGAATGAAATTCAACTACTAAAGCTTAATTATTTATTTTTAAGTTGACCCTTTTGGTTTTTATGGATGTTAATCAAGTTTCTATTTTTTGACATTATGACATTTTCCCATATTTACTGATTATGGTTGGTTGAAGCTTTGTTCTCTTGTAGGATAATTTCATTTACCAACAATATCCAAACAGATGCATCTGCAATTTTGGAAGAGAGGATGTCAGCAGCGAGCTGCTAGACCTTTTATATATGGTACATCGAGCTCATGAATGAGCTTCTTATTAGAACAAAGGAAATACTAATGCTTACCATCAAAACCTGGATGTGGTAGCCTTGATTGTCTTTTTACTCAATTTAGCCAGAAAATGCCATCCCAAATACTTAAATTTTATTTCCAGAACAGAGTCCAGCTGCTGTGCCCCTTCAGATTCATAATATAGTGCAGTGCCAGTGTGGATGATTAGAAACAAAACAGGAGATGTGTTACAAAGATCGCATATTTGAAAGCCCTCCAGCCTCTCTCTGGGTAGGTGAGTTATTTTAATATTTTAGACATTAAAAGATGATTTGGGACCTTCGTCGGCATGTTCAATCAATCATGCTAAGGGCATCATCTGTGATCCATTGGATGACAAAAGGAGGCCAACCTTATTCTGTGGGAAGAGTATGGGGAGTTTTTAATCAATCATGCTAAAGTCATCCATGATCCATTAGATGACAAAAGGAAGCCAACCTTAATCTGTGGGAAGAGTTAGGGGGAGCATGGCATGGGGAGTTTTCTTTTCTCCAGTTGGATGGACCCACAATTTTATCTATGGTAGAGGGTTTCCCACACCATACATTGTTAGGGAATCTCTTTCCCTTTACCAATCGTGGTGCGGGAAACAGTTTCATAAGGGGTATTCACATGATTGAGTGGAAAGTGCATTAATAAGACCCACAAGATCAGGATGTGAGAGGAAGTAAGAAGATTTGTTTACCCTTTATTTATTTAGTTAATTTATTTTCAACTTTCACTAAACCACAACAGAGATGTGGACGAACTGCATCTCATAGCTCTTCTACAGACAAAATGTGCTGGGTACCTACCATCTACCTTGAGTGCTACACCATCAATTTTGTATTGAGTTTTTAGAATGGAAAAGAGAAAACCTCACTTGTGCGAGATGGAGAACTATTGGAGGTAAAGTAGGAGAAGAGGTATATTGGATATTATATAGTATTGTCTCTTGTGGACCACGGGACTCTTCATGCCCCATTGATAACCATCTTAGCTTTTTCTTTACTTGGAGCTGATAATGTTCTGTATGGAAAGTTGAAGATCCTCCAAGTCTGTGAATTGAGATTCGTGCGGAGGCCAGGACATGGCCAACTTTTTTTTTCCCCTTCTGGGTCCTACCCTATCTAATGGCACAAGGTGAAGAGAGGTTTTATCTAATGGCACAAGGTGAACACAGGAGAGTTGAACTTACGTTATAGAAGCCTCCACTCTCCGATGGCCAACTATTTGAAGGGTGTTGGTTGACGAATAAGGTGATTGTTGGACTATGGTTGTGGAGTTTATGGTCCATTACGAGGGATAGACTTCAGCTCCATCTTGTAATGCTTGATTAAAGACATTTGAGTGATAATATTTGATAACACAGATGACCGCAGGGGTCATTGCTTAAAGCAATGGTAAAAGGTTTGGATTGCCAAAGTGAGTGTCGCGATCGGCTTCTCTCCCAAGGGTTTTGAATAAGACAAACTATTCTTCCTTTTTTTTTTTTTCAA
>NC_056559.1:28419853-28452565 GCF_013358625.1 Macadamia integrifolia
TGAGAGCGACCACTATATATATATATATATATATATTTTTTTTTTTACATATTTTGATATTTATGCCCAAGATAATAATATAGATTATCCTTGGCATAATCAAATCTGTACTCAAACTTCTTCCCATAAATCTTGGACCCTCAATTTTGGTCCATCTCCAAACTCAACCCCTCCCAAGACCCCGAATAAGTGGGACCAGCATTGGATAATGGTCCTTTTTAGATATCTTCCAGACCCATACTTGGTCCCTCATATGTGAAATGTGAAGTTGTGAAATCATTGCCTCAATGTTGAATGGTTGGAACTCATCTACCCTTCCAATTAAGCAGAGGAGCAATTTGGTGGCTGTGATGTATTCTCTATTTAGTTTCGATGGACATGTGTAAGATACTTCTCTGCAGTTCTCTTGAATGCTCAAATATCAGGTGTTTCTCAAGGTTTGTTTTGTGAAGAGTGGTTCAGTAGAATGGAGGGACAGAATCTAATAGAATATAATTTGTTCAGGTTCTCATCTTCTAATCTTGTCCTGATATTAATTGTTCTTGTCAATTCTATTTATAATTGAAAATTATCTTGTTCTTGAAAATGAAATATATTTTTTGCGTACTTAAAAATGAAACATATTGAAGTGTCAAAATATTGAAAACACGCTCTGGACATCTTTGAGTGACACAATTGGGTGTCTACACATTGTGCAGAATATTTTCTTGGAAGAAAAACCTAACTGAAAAAATATTTACTTCCAGATCAAATAAATTTGTCTTGAGAGTCTCTCTCGAACCATGTAAAAGGTTTCCCAAATGTTCAAACCATGGTCCATGACAACTTTGTTGGTGTTAAAATTTTCCGATCTATTTTTTTATGCGCAAATTTAAAGCTTTGTAAAATTTTTTGAACTTAAAATTTTGCAATTTCAAGATAACTTTAATTCAATTGTTTGAAAATACAAGGATAAAATCCCAATTGGAGATTGAAACAAAAATTTAATATAGCTAGGTAAATCAGGTCCTTATGGAAACTTACATTTATCTATGATGATTTTAGATAGCCATTTTACAAGTCTTAGTAGGATGGGCAATCTGATTTTGAACAATGTGGAAAAAGTGATGTTGCAAATTTGAATTCTTTGATACATGGGATACCCATTATGCTACTCAAATATAAAAAAGAAGGCTATTGGTGACTATCAAATAAATCATTGCTAATCTGTAATTCCAGATTTCACCAACACTAAGAGGGGCTTATTGGCAAATATGGTTGTCTATCCAATCAATCCTGGCATTACTTAGCTATAAAAATGGAAATCCTATCAGTCATCTTTCTTTTTCAAGATAATACGTATACATCAAGTGTAGAAATTTCACCATGAAAAATGGAATATTTTTGCTGCTGAGCAGGATTCCTAAGCTTTGAAGAAGTTAACTGTAACAATCTGCTCTTTGTTTTCTTTTCTCACTTTGTTTCATTTTTTTACTTTGCTCGCTTAACATATATGTATGTGGGTCGAGTTTTCCTTCACCCATGGTCAAAGGATGATGGGTTCATACCGTGTCCGCAGGGTACAATGGAACTTTTTTTTTTTTTAGGGGTGGTATTATAAACCATTTGTAAATAAGGGTCAAACAATGACAGCCATTTAATTATGGCTGTACAGAAAATATTTCTATCTTATATACACAAAAAAAATATATATAATTCTAGAAGTACACCAATATAATAACATAGATATAACTTTCATATATTATGTCAATTCTTTAACATTAAAAATAAAATTATGTTAATTTTTATGCATGTGTTGACCTAGAAAAAAATTTGAATATATTATCCACTTAGACCTGAACTAATTAATGCTAGAAATCTCATTTTGTTATAAATAGGAAGGATGAATAGCAATGGGTAGTTGCAACTTACTACTCAAACCAAACTAGGTTCAGTAACAACTTTCTCAAAAGTCTTGTTGTTTCTGTTTTCCTATTACATATGATGTATTTAATTCTTTATGTTTTAAAATGGAATAATATTAAAAAATAAATAAATAAATAAAGAAGAAGAAGAAGAAGAGGAGGAGGAGGATTAGAAGAGAGTATCAAACATGTTAACATCTCTACTGAATTGACAAATCAATTTTCCTAAATCTTGTTTCGACCTAGTTTCACTATACATGAATGTTTGTCTAGACCTGAACCTGAACTTTTTTATCAGAATAAGAAAGTTTAATTATGAAAAATATAATGGTCTGATCTTAAGAGAGGGTTCTTTTAATGAATCAGGTTAAGGAATGCCCTCAACTAGAAGTAAAATAGCACGTCCAAATAACAACTGCCTAGTGCAATACTTCCCTCTCTACCTATCAAAAAAAAGAGAAAAAAATAGCACATCCTCTAATAAATGCCACATGGCAGGTGAAATGAAGTTAAAATTATCTCTGGGTTGATGTGTCTACCAGTGAAATCTCATTATTTTTCTTACTATTGCACGAATGTCCAAAATGCCTTTTTCATTGCTTTTGCTTTTGTGCAAGAACTTCGAGTTACCCCGTCAAGGGGAAGAGGACTAAATTTAGAATTGCAGGATGGAAATTTTGTACTTTCCAAAGCCATGTAAGTTAGTATAAAATTTGTTGATGAAGGTTGGAAGTTTCGTACTCCGAAATTATGCAAACATTAAAACTGGCTACGTGTGGTAACAGTAAGAAGTATAATGCATTAATGGCTTACCTTTCAAATGAACGCTTTGGTCCCATGAATTACCAACTGAATGAATAATTAGAAGAGTTGCTTTAAGCTTTCAGCAATCCTTGCCCAATAATAAATCAATCTAACTATCTCCACTCCCATTCTCTCAACCTCTCAAATTGAAATATGATGATAAAAAAAAAAAAAGTTAAAAGACAGCCCAATAGTGATTTTTTTTTTTGGATTGGATGACGGATCGATTTGATGTTGATTCTTGAAATGGCCGGTCCAATTCCAGCTGATTTCAGGATCATTTGACTCAGAATTGACTTGAATCAATGGAGATAGATGTCTACTCAGTTCCAAGTTTTAAAACCTTGCCCCCTTTTAGCATATTTGTGTGTATGAACCTAGTTTCTCTTCACCCATGGTAAAAAGAGAATCTTTTCATTTACCCGATTTAACCCTATAATTGTATTTAAGAAGAGAATTTCGGATCCTAAACAATAGGTGAGAGTCGATAATGAACATAAAATCACATCATCATTGGGTGATCTTTTCTTTTTTGGGTAACAATCGTCATTGGGTGATCAAGAAAAGAAAAAAACTTAATATTTCATGTATATTGTATAAAATTGTCTCATATCCATGATGAAAGAAATCAACAATCAAATATATATGCCCCCCGCCCCCCTCTATTATACGAAATCATTCATGCTCTTAGGAGTCTGATTCTATGATGATTCAAGTAAGGAATCTCTTCACCATGGATGAAAAAAACTCATGGGTTACTTTAACAAAGCAAACAAACAAGGCTTATTGGATTAATCCTTCAATGCAGGGGAAAAACTGCTGAGATATCAACTTCATTGAACGTTCCAAAATATGAGCAACAGAAAGAAGGGAAAAAAAAAACACAATAATTAATTTTCTCATTTATTAATTAATTAAATTATTCCACAACAAATCCCAACAAAATGGAAAGGAGAGGCTCAACTGAAAACTCCAGTAGTCCCAACTCCCAAGTCCCAACTCGGATTTTTCTTTGTTCACGCAACGTCCCTTGACAACTGGCAAGGAGTGTCCTACACTCCATCTAATGAGGGTCCCACTATCCATTCCATGACAGCAAATGTTCACCCATCTGTTAATCTATAATGACTAAAATGCCCTCCAACTCTACCCTTACCTCTATCCCCGCACACTCCCCTACCCTTCTAAAATGAGGCTAGGGTGTGTTGGTGAATGATCAATGCTATCTCAGATCTAATATCCTGAAATGGAGTTAGGGACAATGACTTATAACCTATATAATAATGGGGCCAGAGATCCACTTGCAAGTGTGCCATAGAGGCAAAGCTTCCAAAATGGAAATGGATAAATAATTAAATGTTGAGGAGAGATTTTGTGCATGACCGTGTATGATGCATAGTTGTTCATCAAACTGTTAAATGAAGATGAAGGGCCCATATATCCTTATATTATATGATTGTGCACGATCAACGTCTGCACGATCGTGCACAAAACATTTTGCTTTAAATGTTTACACAAGGTAATTATTTATTGTCCTACACAGCAATTGAAGCATATTGTGTTGATTCTCTCTCTCTCTCTCTCCTATATCTCTTTTAGTGGAAGTAATAGAAGCTCGAAAAGGAATACCAAAACTTAGGACCGTTTGATAACATTTCAAAAAACGGAATAAAACGTTTGATAAAATAGTTTCGTTTCATTTGTTTTCAGAAATAGAAATTGAAATTTCTACCATTCTTTCGTTGGTTACTATTGACTTTCAGAAACACGATTTATCAAACACCTTTAATTCAATTTCTGTTTCTATAAATGAAAATTTATGCTTTTGCTGTTTTTTCTTGAAACAGAAACGACAAAAATGATATCAAACAGGCCCTTAAGTCATTCATATAAATGGTGCGATGTGGGAATTTGTTGTTTACCTCCAAATAGGACCAAGCGACTAAGACAAAAACAAGTGTAAGAACTATGGGTGCAAAAGAAATGAAAAATTAATATATATGTAAAGGGTATTCTGGTCATGAAACCGTCTTGCTAGGAGAAAAGATCAGTTATTCATTTGGTCACCTGGTCGTACATGTCATCTTCCAATACTCGTCTCTTTCGCTTTCAAATATACCCCTCATCATCCTTATAATGATAGAAAATGAAATAAGTGTTGGATGCTAACTTATACGTTCATCCGATCGTTAAAATAGAAAGACCAATGAGAAAACACACATCAACATCCATGATCCATACGCAATCATAATCAACTTCAATTAGTATATAATTATGCATCTTATGATCTTACACTCCTAAGACTTATTAGTGTATCGATTCCCTCTGCCAGCTTCTACCAGAAAAACGAAAAGAAAGATAGCCTCGGCCAGCTAAGCTTGTTCTTTCGTACGTGAGAGAGAGAGAGAAAAGAATGGCTCGGCTTGACAAAGTTGGCTTAGCTGAACGGAGCTCGTTACTAGTCTCATGGCTCATTATTTTTGGTTTACAAATTGTGGTCCCAAGGGTAACCGGTTTCCACGTGGATCACATTACCTATATATTGTTGGATAACTGGATTTCCCGGTTGAACCGCATATCAAATATCGCCCAACCACGGTTTCAAAACACTGATCCGATTATCCTTATCGATATCGGCTGGTGCTGATACAATGTTTGACAGATATGGGATCGGTATAACAGTACCTATCAAGGGAAAAATGGCCCAAAAATGAGTTCTAATTCAAAAGTGAGGGTAAAATAGTCTGATTAAGACTCTCTTTGGTTTCGATTGTAATTACATATCGATATCTTAGTGATGATATTGAAACAATAATATGGTCTAAAAATTAAGGTATCGATATTTTGAAGAGCAAAACAGTCCAATCCGGCCGGACCAAAGTGCCTTGGGATGATTTCAAAGTAAAATCAATGATGCCCATATCACTCTTAAGTTCAAATGCCAGTGTTGAGATGCTAATCATTCTAGGCCTGATATATTCCATAAAGCTACCAATAATTACAGTATTTACAAGGGAATATTACTATAAGATTATAGAGATCACCATTGTCACTGTCCATTTTGGCTTTCCCAATCTTCCATTGTTTATGATTTGATGATCACATGCACACATTTACAAAATGTACAAAATAAAGGGTAACATACATTTATGTGTCTAGTTGTTTATAAGAAAGGGTCATCCTTTTGTCCAATAAAGTTCAGACAAAAGGTGAGCTTCAAGTTATGAGCTAATGATCTATCACTTCTCTTGATATGATTCTTTGTAGCATAATTTTCTCTTGATATGATTCTTTGTAGCTTCTTATGCTGTTTATACTTATTTCTCAATTAGGACGCTTTATTGGATTTTCTTTTTTTTCATTAATGACTTAGTGGATCAATTTCAATATATATAAAATCAGAAGTGGTTCTCGGTCGGGGAGTGTCGCCTACACCAGTGTTTCTTGTTTATCTCTCTCCTTCCCCAAATAAGTGGTAAATATATATTTTCTAAGTGGGAGGATAGAGATAAGCACATGAGATTGCTGGCATAAACCACACTCTCAGACATAGTTGTTTTTTCCATATAAAATTTACAATAATTTTATGAATTCTTAATCATTTTTTTTTTTTGTGGAGGAGGGCTAATCAATTTCCCTTAGTCTACACCAAATTTGGATACACAGGTACATCCTACACAAGGAACTGAAGCTAAAGGAGTTCAAGAGTCAATTGTGCATTATCAGTCGGAAGACAAGGAGTAGAACTCTGGATGAACGTAGTGGAGATAGTGAACTAGATTTCACACCCGAAAGATCATCCATGGCCATGGGAATCATTTTCAACATGATATGAGTTTGAATCTTAAACATTTTAACTTTGTTTGTATTAGGAAAAGTGGATAGAAGATGCATCCACTTAGCTCCTGTGTTAGTTGTTCATGAAAAAACTAAGCACTTTGAAGGGAAAGTGCTAAACAAATTGTTTAATTCTATCTTTCCTTAGTTTTTAAATAATTTTTCATAAAAAAAAAAAAAAGCCTCCCCAAGGTGCTCATTTTCTTAATATGTAACAAGAAGCAACTCAAATTACAAAAGAAACAACATAGGCAGGTACAAATATAAATAGGGAAAATGGCCGCTCATTGGTCTCATGGTCTCTATACCCAAACATAGATGATGGTGAAATGATGTCCCCATATTTATGAAAGACTACAAAACTACCCTTGTCATGTGATCAGAAAGCATTATTTTCCCTTAAAATAAAATAATAAGGAAAAATCACATCCCCTCACCTATAGTTTGTCGAAATTACGTGTGGGTACAAGGGTTTGAGTGAATTACGCCTTCCTCCCCTAAAGTATGAAAGATTCTTACATTTAGTCCAATCCGTTAGTGGTCGTGGGTTTGAATCTGTTATTTGGTAATGTCACATTTTTTATACTTAAAATACCCCCATAACGAAGTGAAGAGACTGAAATACCCTTCACTTAAAATGAGATTGAAAGAGGGAAATCCTCATTGTCTTCATCCAAGCCCTAGCTGCAAATTGCTCTTTGGGTCATCCGCTGTGAGAAGACGACAACATCTTCGAAAAGATGACAGCACCTCTGGTAGGAAACGTGTGAACCTCACGGAAGGTTCGATCGACTGGGGTACAGAAAATGTGAGAACCAAAGCCTCAACTCCTCTGCCACTTGCCAGAGTTTCCTCGTGCAATCCCTCCACCACTTACAAACATTCGCCACCAACAACAACGAAGCTAGCAACCACCTCCTCAGCACCTCCCATAGACAACTCCAAGGTAACTGATTATCACTCGAGTCGAGCTTCATCTTTGGCGATCCATCGGATAAATCCTCATCATCAGACATTGGTGAGACATCTACCTCGTTATCATCAAATGAGAGGGCACCGTGGAGGTGGGAGAAGGGATGTCGTGATGGCGTCGGGGTGGTAGGCAAGGAAGAAGATTGGGCGATGATGGAGGAAGAGTCAATGGTCGAGGTTGTGGTGCTGGTTCCACCATGACAGGAATGCCCTTTCTTGGGGAGACCACACCGGCCACAGTTGTAGTTCCCATGCCTTTTGGCCCGCCTGAGATTGGATAAGTCGAAGGAGGTGGTGGTGGTGAAGCTGGGAGAGTTGGTGGTGGAGTTGGGGTGGTGGCCTTGCATTTGGGGTTCAGATCTACGGATGGATTAGAAAAGGAAGCTCTTAGGTATAAAAAATGTGACCTATTTTGGTGGTTTAATCTTCGCTTACTTAGGCAAAGCCAGGTTGGTTTATAAAAATATGACCTATTTTGGATTAGAAATGATTGTGATCTCTGCCACCAGTAACCTCTACCACGATTTAATGTTTGTTTACTTGGGTTTGCCGGCATAAATCGATCGGAGGCAAAGCTTCTTCACCTTGATTTGGTTGTTGTGGATGATTTGCAGAAGTTCTTGGTGTTCACCTTCTCCAACGGTTCTCAGTTTTGAGAACACTTCCAATTTTAATGGGTATTTCCCCTAAAGGGTTTAATGGTCCTCTCAACAAAAGACTTTTTTTAATAAAAAGGTATTCAAGTCTTTTCATATTTGAAATTAACAGAATACTCACACCGTCAGCTTTGGGGAGGAGGCGTAATTCGCTCAAACCCTTAGACTCACACGTGATTTCGACAAACTACAGAAGAGGGGATGTAATTTTCCCAAATAATAATTATAATATTGAAAAAAAAAAAATAAAACCTAATTATTTGAACGTTTGGTGCTTGCACATAAAAACAAAAAAAGAAATGTTTGCCGGTTGGGCCGTTGGTTGAGAATTGCTGAGATGAGCTGAGCCGAGAGACAGATAGTGCCAAGCTGGCGCTTAAAATTGTCGGCGGTCTCGCGTAAGCAAAAGGTCGCTCTCCAAGAGTTAGAAATAGAACTTATAATTAGGCAAAAATCATAAACAAATGAAAAATACTTTTCTTTTTCTTTTTTAGGTTATTATATATTATTAAAATGTGAGACCTCTTTCTTTTATCGTCTCCATCCAAACCGGGGAAAAAAAAATTGGAAATACTCTTTATACTCTGTCCGAACAGACGAAGCAGAGCCTTCACAGTTCACTCCCTATCTTCTTCCTCTCTTCTATTCCCCTTCCTTCTATTTTCTTCTTCTGCAACAAAATCCATGCATTGAAGGCTTTCACCTTCATTTCTTCAGAGAATTGAAGAGAATTCGTAGAAGGTGAGGAAATTGGATTTAATTCCAAGCTTTCGGTTTCTTTTTCTTGCTTGGATTTGTGTTTGGTGGTTGCCTACTTTGGATTATAACCTGAGATGGGTAATTTCTCAGATTTCGTTTTGCGTCAATGGACTAGCTTGACTGATCTTGTTGTTCTGAGAATTCAGTTATCGTGTTAGTGACTCGTCCATTTTGTCTTGAATGGTGAAAAGTACGAAGTTTTCTTTGGAGAATTGTGTTGTTCTTTTGCATTCATTATTCTTTTCGGTTTAAAAGTTGAGAGCCTGCGTTTGAGAACATTCGATCTATTGATTACTGATTGGGAATCAGTACAATCTACAGAGTTGATTCAGATTTAATGCAATCTGTGGAATACGTTTCTATAATCTTGGATCTGAGCTTTGTATTCCCATTGTGGTGTGGTGATCGAATGGATCATTCATAGCGATTTCATTTGTCTGGTCTTGAGATCCTTTACATTGAGCAATAAGCATTTTACCTGAGTCTGCAAGTCTGAAATTCTTTTCCCCACCCCCCTCTTACTGGCTTGGCAGGAGGCGTTTCTTTTGTTGATGATATCTCTCGACTAGATCTAGAGAAAAGAAGAAATTATTTGAAGGTCTATAACTGCTGCAAAGCTGGCTACTACACTAGGATGGAGGTTTGCTACCAACAATGGCAGCAGCCATGGAGCTACTGATCTGGTATGTTCCCGCTTTGATAATTGTTTTTATTAGTCATCATTTTGTTCTATGTACATTGGAAGAGCTGTCATATATGATATATGGCCTTTATGAACTGGTGATTCGTATAAATATGAAACGTGCAATCCTACTTTGCTCCCTTTGGGTGTTTCAGTCTATTTATGGATATTGAAACTGAACTGAAGTGCCTCAGTTCCAGTTTTAGTTTCTCTCTAAAAGAAGTAAGTGGAGCTTTGGTGGAAAGAGATCCAGGATAGATCCCTAGGCACTCTGAAAAGTAGTATGCTGTATTTTTAAGTGATAAAAGGATGTAAAGCTGTATGCTCTTAATCTCTCTGTTCAAATTATGGAAATGATCAGGCATATGATGATTTTTCTCTTGAGTATTGGTCATTAAGAGTCTGCTCTGTTATGTTATTATTTGCTAGCTGCTGAGTCTATATAGTAAAGGCTCCATGAGATCAAAAAACCATGTGTGAATATCTATGTATGGGAACTTACATGCAAACCAAGTTTCATTTAGTTTCTCTACCAATATTAGCAGTTGAAATTCATAAGCCTATGAATCGTTTGGTGTCAATTTATCATAAAAGAATTGTGCCTTTTTTGTTTTTGTGTGATTAATACATGCTATAGTCATCATGGTAGAGAAAGTCTACCACTTGCTATTTCGATGCAACTGCCATAAATTTTCTCTGATCTTATGCTTCTTTGTAAGAATCTTCTTCTTATATCTTGTGATTTCTCTGACCTTATGCTACTTGATACCTGCCCATCACAATATTCTCCTGTCATTCCAGGAAAGAAATATGGATCCAAAACTTCAAGATTCAGAGCCTCCAACTCCTCTCTCGGTCATGAGGATGGGTTCAAGGTATTTATAGATTTTCCTGGATAATTTTGCCAGTTTTCATTTTTTTTTTTTGGTCTGTGACTTCCGTACATTAATCTTTGGTGTTACTTGTGGGAAAATTCAATGTCGCCTAGATGCTTATGGTTGATGCTAAGAATTTTCATAGCTATCAAAAGTGAATGTGTGGCATCAGACTACAGCCATAATACTCCTTTACATGTCCAACTTTAAATGACCTTTTTGGCAGATCATACTGATGCAAGTTTCTGTTCCACAGTAAATAAAAAATGGCATGTTTGAGTCCTGGGTGTGTGGTCATATTGTGTACCACCTAGTTGCCTGGGAAATTCGAGACAATATCGTGTCAAAACCCAAATGTGTAAAAATGATTTCCCACCCCAATACTACACTTCTTTCGACTTCATTTCTTTTTAATAAGGAATGTGTGTGACATAATTTATTAAAATAAATTAAAGGGATAGAATTTAGGAACACATGTAGAGATCAGAGAAGTATGCCGTTCACAATGGTTATTCTATCCCCACTTGCACCTTTGTGGATGTCCAGCGTATTTTTTGGGTCATTTCATGTGATGATAGAAGTACGTGAAGGAGAAACTGGAGCTTCATTCTCTTTCCTAATTATGTAGGACATGGGTAAAAACCTCCTTCATGGGAGCCAAGTAATCATAACAATTAGTCCTTCTTGGCAGCTAGACTCTAAGACTAAACCTCTTGCCAAGTCATGAAAGCCAGATTCAGTGTTATCTTAGTAAGAAACACCACCGGGGCCTTGGACAAACATAAAGAATCCCATATTACATTCTCTAAAGAAATGGGTTAGGAATGGCAGTGGGATGGGTTTGGTGCGTGTTGTAATCACAACAATTAGTCCCTCTTGGCAGCTACTCTAAGACTAAATCTTTTGCTAAGTCATGAAAGCCAGATTCAACCTTATCTTAGTATCAAACACCAATGGCAGCTTAAAAGAGCATGAAGAACCCCCTTTTATAATCTATACAAATCAGTGTTAGGAATGTCAGTGGGATGGGTATGGTGCATGTTTTGCTTAATCCGAGCCTGGACTGACCTTGATTTGCAAAATAGAATCCCATGACTGATGCTAATAGAAAACACTGAACCTGTCCTGCCGCTACCTTGATTTGATGAGGGTGTGGTGGGTCTCCAAGGGAGATGCTGCTGTATAAGGGTGCACTTGGGAGAGGTGTTGGTATTAAACCTTCTTGTTGGTGTTAGATGGATTTACGTCAATCCTGGTAGGATCTTGATGCTAGGTGGATTCCCACCATACAATTGACAGGAACAGCTCATTGCTTGTGTGAAAGATATATTTCTGCTAAATCAATTGCTCGTGTTTCTTGTACATCATGAGGAAGAAACAACAGTGCTAGTGTGCTGTTTTCCTCAACTAACAATGCTGGATTTACCAAAAAACATTGAATAAATCATTAAACCTAACAACATGGTTCATTCCTATTAGCATATTTTATAAATACTAAATACATGGTAGAAGAGAAAGAAAAAGACTTGCTATACTCATCTGTTCAGTGTAACACAAACACTGTATTGGAGATACAAGGATCATCAATCTCATAGGCCTTGTATGTGCAATGCTTGTGCTATTCCATTGCTTTGGATTGGAGAAGGAGAGGAATGAGGAAGGGGAAGCTCAAAATCTATAAAACTGGAAGCCTTTCTAGAGCTAACCATTATTTCCTAAACTTACCTAAACCCTCCATTTAACAAGAGACAGATAAATTTTTATATCTATCCAAAAATCCTAAATCCCCATGATTTTTGATCTCATTTCTGTACATTTGGGGGGGAGGGTGTGGAGGGGAGGGGAGGGAGGACTCAAAATCCAATCACATTTGGTAAGAAGGTAAGAAACTGTTTTTGTAACACGGTTCTGGCTAGTGACTCTAATGGCATACTTGTACGAATCTAATCACAGGGTCGGGACATATGGAACTGAGCTTCTACTAAATACAATCACTTCATCTTCTGTGTCATAGCCGTATTCAGAATGGTAATAAGCAGAAACATTGTTTCTCTGTTGTCAAATCAACCATTTTGTCTGGACACAAGGTACATGTGCGCAGCTAGATTGTGGGCCATTCTGCAGTTGATGTACTATGCTAAGCTGTAGTAGAATTGGGGCAAAAGCATGAGCAAGCCCACTCTGCCTTACTATGTCATTTTGTATCTGGCATAGAGGTAAACTCAAATTGAGTGAGTTCCAGTGTAAATGCCTGATGAGGGGTTGGTGGAACAGTTAGTTACTTGTGTTGCGATTTGCCAGATAAATTCCAGGAGAAATTTTTTGAGCCCTAAAAATCAAAAGTGGTGATGTGGTCTAGACTGAAGCATTAACAGAAGCAGCTCTAGAGAAGAGAACATAAATGGATAAATCCTACTTCAATAATAGGGTAAATGTTAGAGGAGAGAAAAATATTTCATCTACCAGTACTTAGTTGCAACTGATGATATGTTTTGAATGACCCTGATGAGATGACAGGAAAAAAAAGGAGGCTTCTGTAGCTTTTTCTACAGTATAAAGTGGAACTAAATCCAGAGACTGGGCGTAGTCTTGGATTTGACTAGGTTTTGATCTAAATTGCAATTGGGTTTCCTTTTCCATAATTTCAGTGGAAGCTGGATCAAATTTCAAATCTAAGTGGAAGATTCTTGAATAAATTAATGCATTCTGATTCACCAATGCCATGGTTACTATTATTTCTGGTTGTTTATGATGTCTCTTCTATAATTAAGATTGGAAAGAATGAATCTTAAAATTTTTGAGAATAGTATATTCTGTTGGAAAGGCTGTGATAAATCTACAGCTCTGCTTTTTGATAAGCCATAGTTTATTTCCTTCCCAGAGATAACTGGAAGAAATGAACTTTAGTTTGCAACAGTTAGAATTTTTTTTTTTTTTGGGGGGGGGGGGAACGGGGTTGGCAGGGTGGGGACACTCATATTAAAACTTATGATAATTGTAAATACAAGGTCTTACTCGAATTCAACTGCAGGGACAGAACCACCAGTATGGAGGACCCAGATGGGACATTAGCAAGTGTCGCCCAATGCATTGAGCAGTTGCGCAGGAGTTCATCGACTGCACAGGAGAAAGAGAGTTCATTGAAGCAGTTGCTGGACCTTGTAGATACACGTGACAATGCCTTCAGTGCTGTTGGATCCCACTCTCAGGCAGTTCCAATACTTGTTTCTCTTCTCAGATCTGGATCACTGGGTGTGAAGTTGCAGGCTGCTACCGTTTTAGGATCTCTTTGTAAGGAGGAGGAACTAAGGGTGAAAGTCTTGCTAGGGGGATGCATTCCACCGCTGCTTGGTCTTCTCCGTTCCAGCTCAGCAGAAGGTCAAATTGCTGCTGCAAAAGCTATCCATGCTGTCTCTCAAGGTGGAGCCGGGGATCATGTCGGATCAAAGATATTCTCAACTGAAGGAGTTGTTCCTGTGCTTTGGGAGCAACTGAAAAACGGTCTCAAGGCTGGGAACTTAGTTGATAACCTCCTAACTGGGGCTTTGAGAAACCTGTCCAGCTGCACTGAAGGATTTTGGTTGTCAACAATTGAAGCTGGAGGAGTGGATATTCTTGTGAAGTTGCTCAAAAGTGGACAGTCAAGTACTCAAGCTAATGTTTGCTTTCTTCTTGCATGTATGATGATGGAAGATGCATCTGTTTGTTCAAGGGTCTTGGCTGCTGAAGCTACTAAGCAATTACTCAAGCTTTTGGTGCCTGGTAATGAAGCCTCTGTCAGAGCAGAAGCTGCAGGTGCTTTAAAATCTTTATCTGTTCAATGCAAAGAAGCGAGACGGGAGATTGCTAATTCTAATGGGATTCCTGCTTTAATAAATGCTACAATAGCTCCATCAAAAGAATTCATGCAAGGCGAGTATGCACAAGCATTGCAGGAGAATGCAATGTGTGCTCTAGCGAATATCTCTGGTGGTTTGTCGTATGTCATCTCAAGCCTTGGAGAAAGTCTTGAGTCATGCACATCACCTGCACAGATTGCTGACACATTAGGGGCTTTAGCTTCAGCTCTTATGATTTATGATAACACTGCAGAAATGATTAGAGCATCAAACCCTCGAATTATTGAGAAGATATTGGTTAATCAGTTCAAACCTAGGTTACCATTTCTTGTGCAGGAACGCACCATTGAAGCTCTGGCAAGTTTGTATGGGAATCCTATCCTCTCCAAGAAACTTGCAAACTCTGAAGCAAAGCGTCTACTTGTTGGTTTAATCACAATGGCAACCAATGAGGTTCAGGATGAGCTGATTAGATCCCTTCTGATACTTTGCAACAAAGAAGACAGTCTATGGCGTGCACTTCAGAGCCGTGAGGGAGTTCAACTGTTGATATCTCTTCTTGGCCTTTCATCTGAGCAACAGCAGGAATGTGCAGTTGCTCTACTTTGCCTTTTATCAAACGAGAATGATGAAAGTAAATGGGCCATTACTGCTGCTGGAGGCATACCTCCACTTGTTCAAATTCTAGAGACAGGGTCTGCAAGAGCCAAGGAAGATGCTGCAACAATCCTTGGAAACCTCTGCAACCACAGTGAAGATATACGGGCATGTGTTGAAAGTGCTGATGCTGTGCCTGCTTTGTTATGGCTATTGAAGAACGGCAGCCAGAACGGGAAAGAGATTGCAGCAAGAACATTGAACCATCTTATCCATAAATCAGATACAGGGACAATCAGCCAGCTTACAGCCTTATTGACTAGTGATCTTCCTGAATCAAAGGTCTATGTTTTGGATGCTCTTAAAAGTTTGCTTTCTGTGGCCCCCCTTAAGGACATATTGCATGAAGGCAGTGCTGCCAATGATGCGATCGAAACAATGATTAAAATTTTGACTTCAACAAAGGAAGAGACTCAAGCAAAGTCTGCCTCAGCTCTAGCTGGTCTCTTCCATCTCCGGAAGGATTTGCGTGAGAGTAATATTGCAGTTAAGGCTCTTTGGTCGGCCATGAAGCTGTTAAATGTGGATTCTGAAAATATCTTAGTAGAATCATCATGCTGCCTAGCTTCTATTTTTCTTTCAATTAAACAAAACCGGGATGTGGCTTCTGTTGCTAGGGATGCATTGTCTCCATTAGTTGTTCTTGCTAATTCTGTGGTTCTTGAAGTTGCAGAACAAGCAACAAGGGCTTTGGCTAATCTTCTTTTGGATAATGAAGTTTCAGAGAAAGCATTTTCTGAAGAACTTATTTTACCTGCTACTAGGGTGTTGCGAGAAGGCACAGTTGATGGAAAAACCCATGCTGCAGCAGCTATTGCTCGTCTCCTCCAATGTCGCTCGGTTGATCATGTACTGTCTGATTGTGTCAATCGAGCTGGAACAGTTCTTGCATTAGTTGCTCTCCTGGAATCTGCTAGTGTTGAATCTGTTGCCACATCAGAAGTGCTTGATGCTCTTGCTTTGTTGTCTAGATCCCAAGGAAGCAACGAGCATATCAAACCTTCATGGGCTGTCCTTGCTGAATTTCCTCACACCATAGCCCCAATAGTTTCATGTATAGCTGATGCAACACCCTTGTTGCAGGAAAAAGCTATAGAAATTTTGTCAAGGCTTTGCAGAGATCAACCTGTTGTCCTTGGAGATGCAATTGCAAGTAGCTTGGGGTGTGTATCATCAATTGCTAGAAGGGTCATCAATTCGAAAAACTCCAAAATTAAAGTTGGAGGAACTGCACTTCTTATTTGTGCTGCCAAAGTTCATCATCAAAGAGTAATTGAATCCCTAAACGAATCAAACTCATGTGTTTATCTCATCCAATCCCTTGTTGAAATGCTCAGATTAGGGCAATCATCTGGATTTACTCTCCCGGGTAACAATGAAAACAATGAACAGATAAGCATTTACACGCATGCTAAAGAACAAACCAGAGAAGGAGAGTCTGAAAATACCATAGCAGTCATTTCTAGTGACAATTTAGCCATATGGATGCTTTCTGTACTTGCTTGCCATGATGGCAGGAGTAAAATTGCTATTATGGAGGCTGAAGCAGTTGAAGTTCTTACCGAGAGGATTTCTCAATGTTTGTCTCAAGCTACTCAGGTATTTCAAATATAATTTCTGAGGTTCAGTACTCTGTTTTGGAACCTCTGAATTATGGATTTACTCGTGAATAGGTCATAATTTGTAGATGCTATTATCTGTGCATTGGCATGGCAAACTATTTATTGTTGTTGTTTCGCTTTGCATGGTCAGTCCTGCTACATACCATTTATGCAGCTACCATTGTTGAAGCTCATATTTACCTTCTGTGCATATAATTTCTGCAGGGTGATTTTAGAGAAGATGCCAGTACATGGGTTTGTGCTTTACTGCTTGCAATACTGTTCCAAGACAGAGATATCATTCGAGCACCTGCAACCATGTGCTCAATACCTGTAGTTGCAAGTTTGTTGAGATCAGAGGAGTCAGCAAACAGATATTTTGCAGCACAAGCAGTGGCGAGTCTTGTCTGTAATGGTAGCAGAGGGACTCTTCTGGCCGTCGCAAATTCAGGGGCAGCAGGTGGACTTATTTCTTTACTTGGCTGTGCAGATGCTGATATATGTGATCTTTTGGAACTATCAGAGGAGTTTGCTTTGCTCCGCAATCCTGAGCAAGTAGCTTTGGAGAGGTTGTTTAGAGTTGATGACATTAGAGTTGGTGCTACTTCTCGGAAAGCGATGCCTCTTCTTGTTGATCTGCTAAAACCAATTCCAGATCGACCAGGGGCACCCTTTCTGGCTCTTGGACTCCTGACTCAGCTTGCAAAAGATAGTCCTCCGAACAAGATTGTAATGGTAGAATCAGGCGCTTTAGAAGCACTGACCAAGTATCTCTCTCTTGGCCCACAAGATGCAACAGAAGAAGCTGCTACAGATTTATTAGGGATCCTGTTTGGCAGTGCTGAAATACGAAAACATGAAGCTGCATTTGGTGCTGTCAATCAGTTGGTTGCTGTTTTACGCCTTGGTGGAAGAGGGGCTAGGTACAGTGCTTCTAAAGCCTTGGAGAGCCTATTTTTGTCAGACCATATAAAAAATGCAGAAACTTCTCGACAAGCTGTTCAGCCTCTGGTGGAGATTCTCAACACTGGCATCGAGAGGGAGCAACATGCTGCTATTGCTGCATTGGTTAGGTTACTATGTGAAAGTCCATCAAGAGCCCTAGCTGTTGCAGATGTTGAAATGAATGCAGTGGATGTTCTTTGCAGAATTCTTTCATCGAATTGTTCAATGGAACTGAAAGGAGATGCTGCTGAGTTATGTTGTGTCCTTTTTGGAAATACAAGAATTAGATCTACAATGGCTGCAGCTCGCTGTGTTGAGCCTCTTGTGTCTCTCCTCGTGACTGAGTTCAGTCATGCTCATCATTCAGTTGTCCGTGCACTGGATAAACTATTGGATGATGAGAATTTGGCAGAACTAGTTGCTGCACATGGTGCTGTCATTCCCCTTGTTGGACTTCTTTTTGGTAGAAACTACACACTTCATGAGGCAATCTCAAAAGCTCTTGTGAAGTTGGGGAAAGATCGGCCTGCTTGTAAGGTGGAAATGGTGAAAGCTGGGGTTATTGAGAGCATACTCGATATCCTCCCTGAAGCGCCTGATTTTCTCTGTGCTGTACTTTCAGAACTGCTTCGGATACTGACCAATAATACCACCATTGCGAAGGGTCCTTCAGCGGCCAAAGTGGTTGAGCCCCTTTTTGTGTTGCTGTCAAGACCTGAGTTTAGGCAAGATGGACAGCGTAGTGCTTTACAGGTTCTTGTTAATATTTTGGAGCATCCCCAGTGCCATGCTGACTATAACCTGAGTCCTCGCCAAACTGTTTACCCTCTTATCCCCTTATTGGATTCTCCAACACCCCCTGTGCAAAAGCTGGCAGCTGAACTTCTCTCACATTTGCTATTGGAAGAACATCTTCAGAAGGACTCAATAACACAGCAGGCAATTGGCCCACTCATACGTGTTCTGGGGTCTGGTGTTCCCGTTCTACAACAGAGGGCTATGAAAGCTCTTGTGAGTATTGCATTAACGTGGCCAAATGAAATTGCAAAGGAGGGTGGTGTCAATGAGTTGTCGAAAGTCATTTTACAAACCGATCCTCCATTGCCACATGCCTTGTGGGAATCTGCTTCTTCTGTTTTAGGCAGTATCCTGCAGTTCAGCTCTGAATTTTATCTGGAAGTACCTGTTGCAGTGTTGGTAAAGTTGCTTCGATCAGGCACAGAAAGCACAGTGATTGGTGCATTAAATGCTCTGCTTGTGTTGGAAAGTGATGATGGAACTAGTGCTGAAGCAATGGCTGAAAGTGGTGCTGTAGAGGCACTTGTGGAACTCCTCAGGTCTCATCAATGTGAGGAAACTGCAGCAAGACTGCTGGAGGTATTGCTGAACAATGTTAAAATTAGGGAAACAAAAGCTGCTAAGTCTGTGATTTCACCTCTGTCCCAGTACCTTTTAGATCCACAAACCCAAGCTCAGCAGGCAAGGTTATTGGCTACCCTAGCTCTTGGTGATCTGTTTCAGAATGAGAGTCTTGCTCGGACTACAGATTCTGTTTCAGCTTGTAGAGCCCTAGTAAATCTGCTCGAAGACCAACCTTCAGAAGAAATGAAAGTGGTAGCTATTTGTGCCTTGCAAAACCTAGTAATGTACAACCGGGCAAATAAAAGAGCAGTAGCAGAAGCTGGGGGAGTTCAGGTTGTACTGGACCTCTTCAATGATAGTGATCCAGATACATCAGTTCAAGCAGCGATGTTCATTAAACTTCTCTTCTCTAACCATACCATTCAGGAGTATGCCTCCAGCGAAACCGTGTCTGCTCTAACTGGTTTGTCTCCTTCCTTTCTTGCATTTGTCAACCTCTTTCTCTTGGTTCCAGGAGCATATCTCACTGGTATTTTCTGATTAATGCATGTGATATTGGATAAAAATAAAATGTACTGCTCTTCGTCATTGGCTGACTTGCTTTCTGTGTCTTATAATACTGCTAGAAAGTTATCTAGAACAATAAACATGATTTCCTACTGAGTATGCACTATGCAGTTTGTCTTACTCTAGCATCATCATTTTCTTCAGACAGAAAGCGTTACCTCATCTATTTATCATACATGAATTCTACTTGATAATTCCATTTTATGTAGGTGGGCATTGAACATTTTCATTCTATCATTGATGCATACTACAATAATTTTTGTTCTTCTATTTGTTCCTTGTTCCTAGAGTCTTCTGGCTGTCTTAGCTCAGGCATCGGTTTTGGCTGTTGGCATTAATTGTAATGTTTGATTTTTTTTTAAATAATAAATACGTATTTTATTTTTCTAACTTTATTTGTTTTCCTTTCTTGTAACTGCTGTCTGCAAAATATACTATGCTTATATATGAAAAGCACATTAGCCACCCTGGCAGGATTGACATATCCTGTAAATAAAATAGCCTTCTACCAATATTCACTCCAACTTGCAACGGAGCTACAAACAGATATTTTATCTATTTTCTGTCTTAGTTCAGGCATTGCTGGCCACGATTGGCATGAACCGTCATGCAAATCGTGTTTCAGGTTCTCAGCGGAATGTTGTCACAGAAATGTGCATCTTATTCATGTTTTTTCTTTCTCTTGCTCTGTCTTTGCGGTATCCACACTGGTAGTGCACCTTTATTAAATGTACATTACTGAATAGAGAATGTTTTCTTTGCTGTTTGCACCTTGTATGAGCTCAATATGTTAGAAGTTTAGACAACTTAAGATAGCTTTCTGCATGTTAATGCTATGGAGTGTATGAATAACCTTATGATTGAAAACATGGAGTTGGCCCTTTCTGGTTGACCACACAGAGTTAGCTTAGATGCCTAACTGCATAAAGTGTCCAAGTGAAAGATATCTTTTACTTTTTTGGTGGGTGAAAACAATTTATTGTATTACTACTAGGTCTAATGAATCAGTGATATCTTCTGCTGCTATAAAATTGGATTTGTTCGAATCTGATTTCATTTAATCAGGATAAGTCCAGACTACCACTTTTGTATCTTTTTATTACAAAAACGACAACAACAACTCAGCCTTATCCCAACTAAATGGGGTTGGATACATAGATCCTTGCCCTCCAACCAGCTTTATTCGATGTCATACTTGATACAAGGTCTAACCTATGCATGTATTTCCTCACCACTTCTCCTAATATCGTTTTAGGTCTGCTCCTAGCTCTTTTAGTTCCTTCAATCTGAATCAAATCACTCCTCCGTAGTGGAGCATCCAAAGGCTTCCGTTGAACATGGCCATGTCACCTCAAATGACTTTCTTGTAGCTTATCATGTATCAGAGCTACTCTCAAGTCATCTCTATTATGATCATTCCTTAATTTATCCTTCTTAGTTTTACCACTCATCCATCTCAGCATCCTCATCTCCACTACGCTGAGCTTATCTACTTGATGCTTCTTAAGCCCAGCATTCTGCACCATACATCATTAATTTTGTATCTCTACTATTATTGAACCTGATATTTTTTAAGAACCCCTCAGGGGGTTGGAGGCCAGATTCGATCCCAAGACCTCGCAAGTAGCTACAACTGAGCTCCTTATCAGCTGTGCTGGCTGGCCACCTTCAACCTGCATTGTTAGAAAAAAGAAGATAAGGACCAAATAATCAAGAATCTTCCTATCTCCTTCCATTTTTAGATGGTTCTTGGGTAAATTTTATAATAGCTCTATAAGCTTAGCAGATGTACATTGAGCCTCGCAGAAAATATCTAAGTTGAAGTCATCTTCTTTTTAAATAAATTATTGAAAATGGCTTTTCCTCTCCTTTCTTATATGGCGAGGAGAATAAAATGTGTAAATTCCATGAGACTTTGAATTTTTATATTTTTGGTAGTCTTGAGTTATCCTTGGATCCTGACCTGCAGTTCACTATACCATCCTTTATGTCCCCTTACCTTTCGGGGAAGAAATTGAACAAAAGCAGAGACTGTTGTACTCTTTGCATTTATTTGTAACCCTGGGCAGTCATTCTCAAGTTTTAAAAGTTAATAAAGTGATAATTACTTCTGTATCCTTTAGTAGAAAATTGCAAAATAGAATTAGGGAGGCATGAATAGTTGATGGATGTATCTTGTAACATGAGACCTGGGCATATCCTCTGAAGTAATTGTTACTTGTTTTTTACAAGATTTCTGTTTACTTTTCTGATGTTCAATTGGTGTCTTGCAGCTGCTATTCAGAATGATTTAGTGGCCACTGGAAGTGTGAACGAGGAATATCTGAAGGCTCTAAATGCACTCTTTAGTAACCTGCCACGTTTGAGAGCTACTGAGGCTGCCACACTCAGTATTCCTCATTTGGTTACATCACTCAAGACAGGGTCTGAGGCAACCCAGGAGGCGGCCCTGGATTCACTTTTCCTTCTCAGGCAAGCTTGGTCAGCATGCCCAGTTGAAGTCTCCCAGGCTCAATCAGTTGCTGCTGCAGAGGCAATACCTTTGCTCCAATATTTGATCCAGTCTGGCCCACCTCGCTTTCAGGAGAAGGCAGAACTCCTTTTGCAGTGTTTGCCTGGGACCTTAGTGGTAATTATAAAGCGTGGTAACAATTTGAAGCAGTCAGTGGGGAACCCTAGTGTCTACTGTAAGCTCACGCTAGGCAACACTCCTCCAAGGCAAACCAAGGTTAGATACATGCAAACCCATTTATACGTTTTCATTTCCAAGATGGGACTTGCTGACTGAATTGTTATTGACTGTTGTAGGAACTAACACTGATTACACCATTACCTGCATTCTCAAACTGATATTTAAATCATGAAGTTATACTGGTTTGATTGTATTTTACTGGAAGAGCCTATGTAAGCTTACACCTGGTGTAAATTATAACATAATAAATAGTAGTTTAGGTGGAGTGAACCATAATAATGGTTTATTGGTGCTGGTCCATGTGGCCCACATGCATGGGGATGGACCTAATTTAGTCATGCTTAACAGCTTCAGAAATCTCTTGGTGCCAAAAATCTTCCTGGGTGGGTGATTATCATATGGTCTGCGGACTTTTCACTGGACCATCAACCACATTTCTTGTCTGTTGTATATGGGAACATAGTAGTTACAATGAGATCCAAGCTTGTTCTCACATCCCCACTTGTGAGTGTAGAGTGGTTAAATCTAGTACAGGTAATTATCTTAAGATAAGGTTTTTATTAGTAAACTAAAGTTAGATAACTTGGGCTTGTTAAAACCCTTAAATGGAAGGATCATTCTGGAGATCAAACTACTTAAGCCCTAAAATAAGCAGATAGATTGAATGATACACCAGTTTCCTAATCTTTCCCCAGAATGCAAAAAATGACCATGGGACCCACCAGCATGTAACAGTACCCAAGTTTTGGAATACTGGCCTCAAGTGCTACGACTGAATACATTGTGATTACTTAAAAAGTATTTGCCATTTGCCAGAAGATGCTGGAGACCCTCCATTTTACTGTCTGGAAAAATAAATATCACAGATTTTCATACATTTACTTCTCTGTATGTAATGGTAAATAACACCAAATTCGCGATTACATTTACAAAGCTAAGTTTGCCTGCTTGCTTGTCAGATTGTATCAACTGGTCCTACTCCTGAGTGGGATGAAAGCTTTACATGGGCATTTGATAGTCCTCCAAAAGGGCAGAAGCTTCATATATCGTGCAAGAATAAAAGCAAAATCGGAAAGGTCAGTGACTCGTGAAGGAAGTGCACATCCACCTTCCTTCCCCAGGGTTTTCTTGCATCTTTTTCTTGTATTGCTTGTATTGGTTACTGACTTCCAGTTCCATCCATTACATGGCAGAGCTCTTTTGGAAAAGTAACTATCCAGATTGATCGGGTTGTGATGCTTGGAGCAGTTGCTGGAGAGTATGCCCTCCTTCCACAAAGCAAAAGCGGGCTGTCCCGAAACCTGGAAATTGAATTCCAGTGGTCCAACAAATAGTGACCGTAATGGCAAGGGGTGATTGTGCGTTCTAATTGTAATTTTAAGTTTGAAGTAAAGATATAGCAAACAACAAGGATTTTATTTTTATTTTTATTATTATTATTATTATTATTTTTTGCACAGTTTTGTTGTACATAGTCAAGAATTTGTTCTCTGTAGGTGTGTCTCTGTTTAGGTGAGGTGGTCTCATTCATTCTTTTTTGTATTCTTGACTGTTTAGTCTGTTTCCATATTTACTAGAGATCAATTATGTGGAGGAGAAGATGTAGAAGTCTTGTATTTGTATTTTGGGTTGATCTTTGAATAATTAATTTCAATGAAAGTCAAGGACTGTGGGAAATGCATTATCGTTATCGGAGTGCATGGAGATACATGGAGGAGAATATGATTGAAATTGAGTTTGAAATTTGACTAGTGGATTATCCGAACTGTCCACTTGTCTATCCAATGGTCAGAATTGTTTTTTATTACGTGGCAAAATTTTGTGAATCATCAAGGGAAGCTTATCTTTATGGGGTCGTGAAGTGGTATTTTCTTCAATTAATAATTCTGTTCGAGCTTTAGTTTCACATATAGGATATATTTCTTAGGAGGGATGAGCAAGTAACTAGGAGGTCCCCCACCACTCTTTCCCCATCCGACGAGCAAAATAACATCATCATCAGAACCCTTTTGGCAAAAAATAACATTAGCAAGATCTAGTAAACTTCAAAAATTAAAGGAGAGGAGCTCCATGGACACAAGCGAGCATTGATGCTCTGCAGCAAGTTTTGCGAATCCTAGGAATCGCTTTAGATCTCCCTTATCTGCCATCCCTTCTACTTAGCCTACAGTTAAAACAAATCAAGTTGGCCTTGATCTACAATACCACAAGCAGGATTAAAATGGGGTGGGGTGGATGGTTGCCATTTAAAGTGGGCATATAGGAATCAAGTTTACTTATATTTTTGTCTTATTATTATGCATGTATAAATTATGCCATCCCGGCTCTTCTCCTTAGCGGTGATTCCCAGGTTGACCCATTGCTATTTTGGTGATTGCTATGTGTTCAAGTGATGATTCAACAGCGCCCAATGAGGCGTCGACAGAGACATGGAGAACAAAGAATTGGGCACCGTTGGATCATCGCCTGGACATATGACGACCGTCTAGGTAGCTATTGGCAAGACTTGGGCAATCACTGCTCAAGAGATGAGCCGAATCCTAAATTATTAAACTATGTGAAAATCTACATGGCCCCTCCCAAAATGGAAACAAAATTTAACTGCTACCTAGATTGTAACTACTTGGCTGCAGAAATGAAATAATTCACTTCCCCTAAGGCTCAAAATGACTTTTGTTTGGGCTGTTAGATTCCATGGAATTTAATCAACTATGCATAAGGTTAGCTAATTGTATCTGTCCTTTGACCTTTCATAAATGCCCCTCTATGCACTCCCTAATATGTAATCAGTAAGGTTGGCTAATTGTATGTATTTTAATTTTTCACAAATATCCTTCCATATACTCATTTAATGTGTGAAAAATGTCATCACCTAACAGCACATCTAGTATACACATACGAATAGGTGATCCGGATTCTATAGAGTATCGCATCTGAGGTCTTAGTTTTGAGCCTTAGTAACCAAATAAACTAGTAATAATTAATGGGTGAGTGGCAGCAGGACGTCCGTATTGCAATCTTATTTTCACTTTTTTTTAATATTAACCGTCCATTTAATATTAGATTAATCTAAATCATCTATTAGGTTTTTATATTGTAACTGATTCCTAGTTTTTAGGGTGGTACTTAACTTGTCTATTTTTTTTTATATAAATAAATAAATAAAAAATAAAAAATCCAATATAATTCTCTCTCTCCTTGCTTCTTCTTACGCCATTCCTTCTTTCTATAGCCGCCATCATCATCATTTCTCTCTCTCTCTCTCTCTCTTGCTTTGCTCTCAAAATAGGATGAAATAAGAAAAAATCAACATAACTATTTTTAGGCACCAAGCATATGAGAGACTTGACCACATATATCCAAATACCATCTTTACGTATATAATCATCAGGGAAGGGATTTGGACAGTAAAACTTGCATGTATGGCAGAGGAAAAAATTGAAATTATAAAGTAAACAAAGCTCTTGAATATCTAGGATTTTATTATTATTTCTTGGGTAGATATTATTAACCTATGAGAATTTATCATAGATGCAAATCTCCAGTGAAATTAGTAAGCAAAATTTTAACTAGATTGGAGAGAGCTGAAAAAGGAAGAAGAAAGAAGGAACGGCTTTGAAGAAAAAGCAAAGAGAGAGAAAGAGAGGATCGAGATTTCTAAGCGAAATCAAAGGAGTCATCCCCTCATATTGGGAATTTTATTATTTATTTATTTAAATAATAGAATTGTAAACAGTTACAACTCTATTAGCTTGATTAACATATTTATTAATATTTAAATAAATAAATAATAAAAATCCCAATATAAACGGACTCCTCCTTTGATTCCGCTTAGAAATCTCGATCCTCTCTCTCTCTCTTCTTGCTTCTTCTTCAAGGTCGTTCATTCTTTCTTCTTCCTTTTTCAGCGCTCTCCAGTGTAGTTGAAGTTTTGTTTATCAATCTCACTGAAGATTTGCATCCATGGTAAATTCTCATAGGTTAATAATATCTACCCAAGTAGTAATAATAAAATCCTAGATATTCAAGAGCTTTGTTTATTTTATAAATTCAAATTTGTCCTCTGCCATACATGCAAGCTTTACTGTCCAAATCCCTTCTCTGATGATTAATATATAAATATGGTATTTGGATATGTGTGGCCATGTCTCTCATATGCTCAGTACCTGAAAATAATTATGTTGATTTTTTTCTTACCTCATCCTATTTTGAGAACAAAGCAAGAGAGAGAGAGAGAGAGAGAGAGAGAGAGAGAGAGAGAGAGATTGAGATTTCCCAGTAGAATCGAAGGAGGAGTCTATTTATATTGGATTTTTATTTTTTATTTATATAAAAAAAAATTAGACAAGTTAAGTAACCACGTCCGTCATCTCTCCACCCTAAAAACTAGGAATTAGTTGCAATTTAAAAAACTAATAGATGATTTAGATTAATCTAATATTAAATGGACGATTAATATTAAAATAAAGCAAAAATAAGATTGCAATACGTACGTACTGCTACCACTCGCCCTTAATCAATTAATTAATTAAGGGTAATTTACAGCGCCACCCCCTGAAGAATGCCAATATTAGAGGGACACCCCCTCTCTTTCACCAAATTGGACTCGGACCCCTTGCCGTCAGTCATCGTTACAAAATATATTAAAAATGCTGACATTAGCAAATCAAATTTTTCTTAAATACCATTTTGCCCTTAAAAATAGGGAAATACCAAAATTGCCCTTAATGGTTGAATTCCCAAAATCGATTGAAGATCCCTTCCGCCACCGCCGCCTCTGCTCATATCCGCCGCGAGAGTCACTGAGTTGGAGAAGAAATTCAGAGTAGTCAATCGGCGGCTGCAACCCCTTCCGGTGAAGGCGCCAAACCTTCTCCATCGCCGTGGCCGCCTCTGCTCCATATCCGCCACGGACAGATCCGGCCTCATCGATCCAAATACCGGCAATGGAGACCTGGACGGGCTCTTCAATGGACTTACCGGCAGTGAAATTGCATCGATCCACAATGGCTTCATGCCTCGTATGGTTGTAGGTACTGACTCAACGAACTCCCCCTCTGAAACTCTCTTAACTCCCGATCTCCTTTCTCTAAAAAGCTCTCTTTAACCTATGAAAATCTCCCTCTAAAAACCTATTCCTCATTTAAAGAACCCACAACTACTGGCCTCCATGACCAAAGCTGTTGCCGAGGTCACCCAGATTCGATCGTAGGGATAGTCGGCCTTGAGGTTCACAGAGAGAGAGAGAGAGAGAGAGAGAGAGAGAGAGAGAGAAGAAGAAGAAGAAGAAGAAGTTGGAACCGCCGATGGTGGCTGTTGTTACGGACGCCAATGGTAGCTACTGTTACAGACACTCAGTGAGAAATAACAGGTAAATATATGATTTATTATTTGTTTTCATTAAAAGGGTAAAAATGTCCTTTCAAATTTTTATTTAACGGAGAATGACGGCAAGGGATTCGAGTCCAATTTAGTGAAAGAGAGGGAGTGTCTCCCTAATATTGGTATTTTCAGGGGTGACACTGTAAATTACCCATTAATTAATTAAAGACAAAAAGTTTGATAAAACGGTCGGGGTCAGTCGTCCTCGGAAGACGACGACTACTGCACACGCGTCCTCTTCTTTAGTTGACGGTTCCCAGTCCCCACTTCCCACCACCACGTCCCATCCTGTTACGCTGGGGATCCAGGTTCCAACCTCCCTGAGAAAAAGCCCCATACCGAAACTTTCGGTTTAAAAAGGGTGGTCCCACTTGTCGGACGCGACCGGGACTCGCCATAGATCTCTTCAAATTTCAATCACAACAAAGCGGAAGAAGCGGCAGAGTGTATGAGATGTAGGCCCTAGGCCCCACCCACCGTAAAGCTTCATCATCTTTAATAGTTCTTTTCGTTGACACGTCACACCTGGTGACAAACCTTACTCGATTATCTTTACTATTATTTTAATTAACAAATCAATTAATTAATTACGTTTCCGTTGCATTCTCACGCGTACCTAAAAATACTAGGATTACGAGGATCCCAGCAACAGCAAGGTTCTAATCCCGGTTCTCGAGAGGGTTTGAGGTATCGATCTCGGATCGGTATCAAAACCCGGGGTAAAACTGTCCGATCCAGTCCATAGTGGTATCATATCGTAACTAATATTGATGGAAATTAAAATTTTTTTTTCTCGATTTGAAAAAGTGGTTCAGACCGGTCGAATCGGACCAATGCAGAGCGAATCAACGGATACACCTTCTCGGCCTCAGTGCGTGGGTGGGATACAGTAGAAGTAATCGAGGAATCGAGGTGGTGCGTTGTGCGCTCACTGCCCAGGAGAGCCGCAGTCTATAACCGCTACTAAAACACTGTACAATACTACCATACGCTTCCTGAAGGCCTTGATAGTTCGGCAGCTTTATCTTTGTTTGTTTCTCTCTCTCTCTCTCTCACTTTGATCTTTCAGAGAAAAGGTTTGAAGGAGGTTCGAGAAGAGCATTGCCTGAAATTTGAAACCTTGGCTTCCAAGAACACTAGATCTATGCATTAGATCTATGAATGTGAGCTAATCTTTCAATTTCATATGAAGGGAAACCTTGAAGCCCTGGATATTTTACTTCGACAACCCTAGCTCTTCTGTGTTCTGATTTAGATAGGTTTTACTTTACCAGTTCCTTCTCGGGGGATACTAAAGTCATGGCGAATCGGTTTCTACTTTTTCTGTTAGTTGCATTTATGCTAGTTGGCTGCTCTCTCGCTCTTACATTTTCTTCGAAGCTCATTCATCGTTTCTCTGAGGAAGCGATGGCTTTACGGGTTCGTAGAAATGGAGAGTTCTCTAGTTCATGGCCTAGGCGGGGGAGTGTTGATTACTATCAGTTGCTTGCTAACAACGATTTGCAGAGGCAGAGGATGAAGCTCGGGCCACGGCATCAGTTGCTATTTCCGGCTGAGGGGAGCACTACGATGGCTTTTGGAGATGAGCTTGCATGGTGAGTGGATTTGCTCATTTTTCTGTTGAAGCTTGGGTTCTAGGATTTTGTTAGACAATGGATTCATGTCGTGCGCATTTTTTAGCTAAAAATGAAAAAAAAAAAAAAATCCGTAAGAAATGGTGTTTCTACCTTTCAATGAGCTTAGTTTGCCCTACGGATCTTTGGGAACAAAACCATTTGCAAAATTTTAGCTGGTATCTTCGAGCGGATCGGACATTGCACAGACGAACCTTTTTACGAGGGTCCTATGCAATCTTTACGCACTCTTCGCAGCTCTGTGAAGTTTGAACCCTAAACCAGATAATACGCGGTGAAAGCAACAAGCAAGCAAGCTGCAGGAGCCACGTAATAATAAGAAAACATTACAGTTTGGGTCCATTGTCCATCAATGCTTCACCAGATAATTTTTCTCTCCACATGGAAAATCATTCTCAATGTTGATAGGCTATTGATGCAGAGCAGGAACCATAGAAAGGAGTTCATTTACTATGGGCATGTAGGGTCGTGTATGAGCTCGCCTGGTTCATGGAAACTTGTAGGATTGAAGTGTAAATAATTGCTCTTAGGTGGTGGTGGTGGTTGTTGGTTTCTTTTTTTTGGATAATAATTTGTGATATATTGGGCTAAATATTTGTGTTTTGAGTTGGCTTTGTGCTAAGGCCATTTTAGTGTCTTTGACCTATTTCCTACTGTTACTTGTTTCATGTTCCTAGTTTGAGCTATCTTGCTTTTAGAAGTAGAAGTTTAGAAATCATTTCTGCCCCTTTATTTTAGGCTGACTTTGTTTATGTCAAAACTACCTCTTTAGCATAATGTTGTTGGTGCTAGAAATATTATGAATCACGTCTTAAATGGGACTAATGGTTTACGAAGTTATGTTAATTTATATCAGTAATGGAGAATGTTCTGAATGGATATCAATCTGTGACATAGTGGTGGAATTCTGTGGAAAATCTTGAGTTAATTGGTGACCAAAAGCAGTCCTTCTTCTTTCTTCCTGATGTGTTTTGGATTGCTTTGGCCTCTATAATCAGCTGGGGAATGCTATCCTACACACAATGAAGTTGTATTAACCACAGAGGACCCGAAATAATGACCGGTGGAGCTCTGTAATTCCTCTCTTTTACAATTGTTTGAAGGTTAAGAAGCAACAAAGAAACAACTGATGACAATATTTCTCTTTTTTGCCTCCTGTTGCTTTTCTGGTTGTTCATCCAAAAATAAACTTCAGAAATCTCCTGCTGATTGCAAGAGGGAAGACATGATGTAAAATAGGACCGTGGGTGAACCTGTTATGGAGCATCTGAAAATAAAACCGCAAGGTAAATTTTTTTTATGGTAATGAATGGAGTAGCCGGGAAGGAACTGCTGAACATACCAACTCTTCTCTTTGTCAAGACTCTACTGAGTTTGGGATCTGACAATAGCATGCATTATTATACTTCACTCCCCTCAGTTCCCTCTATTTCTACTGTTTTGCAGTTGAAACTTGAAACTGATATTTTCTCTGTCAAAATTCTTGTCTTTTGCTTCTATCTTATTTCTTCATCTCAGATTTCTTTTTCTGTATGTAACAGGTTACATTATACATGGATTGACGTAGGGACTCCAAATGTTTCCTTTCTTGTTGCATTGGATACTGGGAGTGATCTTCTCTGGGTTCCATGTGATTGCATACAGTGTGCTCCTCTTTCTGCCAGTTACTATAGTGTTTTGGTATGCCAACTTCTTTAGTTTTCCTATTTATTTTTGTTCTCATAGTTTGGTTTTATATGGTTTTGCCTTAAACTGATTGTGTTTTTCTTAACTCTTGTAGTGCACACTGTTATATTTCTTGGTTTCCTTATTCTACATTTGGATTGGCCTTTGTATGTTAGAATTCTGGTGGAGAGCATTTTATACAGTATGTTGCCGCTTACCGATATGCATCTAAGTTAGAAGGAATGGGGAGCTATACTTTCAATGTATTGTGAATTTTGCCGGATGCATCCACTAATTGCAAAAGAGCCTCTGTCAAATTTACACTCCTTGCCCCTTGTACAATGTGTTCGAATGACAAAGTTTCAGTGACTGAAACAATCCTTGGTGGATAATGGGATTTTTATTCACCTAATGGTTTAAGGCTTACAAAACCAAAATCAAAAGGTTTTAAGATAAGTAGAATGAAGACGGAGTATATGGTTTGTAACTTTAGTCACATGAGGAAGGATAATGAGGTGGTGCCAATTGATGATAGGGATGTTCCACAAAGTGATTATTTTAGGTATTTGGGCTCAATCATAAATAAAGAAGGTGATATAGAGGATGATATTACATAAAGAATTAAATAGGATGGATGAAGTAGAGAGGTGTGTCTAGGGTGTTGTGCGATTGACGTATTCCTTTAAACTTAAAGGAAAATTGTATAGGACAGTCATATGACTGACTATAATGTATGTGCGGAATTTGGGCAGTTAAGAAGCATCATATGGATAAACTTAGTCTAGCGGAGTTGAGGATGTTGAGATGGATAAGTGGTAAAACTAGGAAGGATAAAGTAAGGAATGATTTTATTAGAGTTGGTTTGGGAGTAGCTCCGGTACATGATAAGTTACGAGAAAGTCATTTGAGGTGGCATGACCATGTTTAGTGGAGCCCTTTGGATGCTTCATTATGGAGGAGTGATTTAATTTTGATTGAAGTATCTAAAAGAGTTAGGGGCAGACCTAAAAAGCTTTACTGAAAATTTAACTGTACCAACATTTGCTGCAAGTTCTATACATCAAATATCCATACAACAAATGGTTCCTGGAACAACCTTATCGAGACTATCAGCTCAATCAAAATCTAATTAAACTAGTTGCAGAATGGTGTATCTTTGTAAATTTACATATAGGGCATTGTGTTTTGTCATCCTTGTAAGTTGTAACTATAGCTATGCTAAGTGAATCCTTGAAGTTCTTATCTCCCCTCTGGGATGGGGTGGGGTCATAAACTTTGGACTGGATTGCTTGGCTCATTTTGTTTTACTTTCTGGCTAATTAAGTATTTAAATATGTGGCATAGACATTGGTAAATAGACTTCACAAAACATTCAATGTAGTGGGTATGAAATAAAAAGCTTCTCAGTAACATCTAGTGAAGATGTCACTATTGTCCATCTCCTAAGTCCTACCTAGGTTCTTTTTCGTTTGGGTGGTGCTGGGTAAAGTTTTGGTAGCCAGCTATGTGCATTTTCTGGCAATTTTTTAACATTATTTGTTTGCAGAGGGTATATTTGCTGGCCTGTTCTTTTGTATTTTGATATTGCAAATTCCATTTTGGATTTTGGTGTCTCATCTTGTCAACATGCTATGATCAAAAGATGGAAGAATACGTAGCTTGGAATTAGGGGCTCCATTCATGATAGAGTGGCACCGTTGGCTGTGGTAATATTTCAACATCCCACAGGGTGATGTCGGATGGCTGAAGTATGTTATTTTGCTTTTTTGTTTTTACCACCAAAGAAGAATCTTACCTTCGTTTTGGTCGAGTGCATGGTATAATCCATGGGTTTGTCTTTGTCCATTATATGTCTACTCCGTGTAGTTGCTTTTAATGT